>NC_134217.1:16936038-17116038 GCF_965140235.1 Caretta caretta | reverse complement strand
AAGGGATTATGTGTGAACTTTCTTAGGCCCTGGAAACTGGAGTTGGGAAATTTATTTTGTCTTCTTTTTTCAATATGTTAAATTGAGCAGTAACTAGAGTTTGATGAACCTTTCTGTGATAGAAAGTATTCTAGAGAAATCCTACATATGTTAATCTTATAGAGCACTTGATGCTGAGCTGAATCTATTACTGGAATTGGTAGAGAAACAATTACTGTTGAGTTTCTGTCACTATAAGTGAGGTTCTTTTCCTAACATATTTGTACAGCTTTTTAGAAGCAACACACACCTTTTTTAATTAGTTATACTGACCTCCTTAAGAGAAACTGTGTTTTCAATCATTTAAGACATCATTAAAGCAAGTCAAAGGAAACGTCTAAACTTCAAAAGAGCAAATATCAGTGGTGGAGTGGAACCATTAGTACAGATACTATGATGATAGGCACATAAGTAATACCTAAAAACAGGTTCTGTGGGTCTGATCCAGTGTAAGTCAGCATCACTCCATTGTTTTCAACAGAGCTAACCTATCTGGCTCAAAAATGGAAATAACACAGTGCGGTAGTTAATTTAACTAAAGGGTCTTTAAATAATATGTCTGGTAACAATTTTCAGTTGCGAAACATCTTTTTGTGTTTTACATAAACTCACAAACGAGATCTAAAATTGTAAATTAGTTTCACTTAATAACTGAATTCCATACTTACCTATAAAGGTTTTTTAATACATTAGGTAGAATTTTAATGGACATTTAGTGGTGATTTTTTCATTTGACAAAGGCTGTGGGTTTCATTAAAAATAGAATAAAGGCTTTACAATGCCTCTCTACGGTATTACTCCAGATTACCATCATAAAATTAAAATATAGTAAAAACATATTTCCAATAACATTGCAATAATCAAGATATAGTTCCCCTACATCAGTATGATCAGTATTAAATAACAGGGCACAGCAGAGTAACCTGGAATGAAGATGGAAGGATTTGAAAGAGCCTGTGGTCCTGATTCTGATCCCAGTCTGAATCAAGAGTAACTTCATTGAAGTCAATGGAGATATAGCAATATAAAAACTGGTGTGAAATCAGAATCAGGCACTCTGTAGCCATATGTGGTGCAGGACAGTTGTTGACAAGACCCTAGGGTGAAATCCTGAAGTGTGATGACTAGTCAGACTACATCTCAAAACCCTTTCTTTCATTACAGTAGTTTCATACCAGCTTCATGGTTGGTGTCCAAGAAGGAGCAGTCCAAAACTACTACTATTCTGTGCCAAGGTCTGTTAAAAAGTATACAGTTCATATCTAGTGATGAAGAAATCAAAACAACAAATTTGAAGAAAAAAAAAACTTTACCCATTTTTAAAATTCTCCACCCCCCCACCCTCCAATATTTTTATTCCCAAAAATATATATGGAAGTCTCCTACACTCTGATTCATCAGCATATCTCTGTTCAGCAAAGCATTTAAACATATGTTTAAATACTTTGCTGGATTGGGGCCAAAAGTGCATAGATTTTTAGATGTGCTTGAGAAATACAGGATATACATATATTCATTTATCTAAGGTCCCCAAGCAAACACACTTTTGAACAGGACCCCTTTGAAGCCTGAGCAGCCCTACACAGATGCAAGGGTCTACCTACACAGTTCCTTTCTGATTGCAGGATAGACTTTATTGTAATGTTTAAGATTAATGGATTGTAGCACTGTAGCAGGTGCATGCACTTATAGTTTAATAAAATGTTTTTGTTTTGAACCTGTTACCTATTTTGTCTCCTCATAGATGTCTTGCATCTTTATTCATGGGAGGTTTAATAAAAAATGCAAAGTGAAAAGCATTGTAAAGTACAGGAAATCTCTGCCCCGGGGAAGCGGGTAGGGGAATCAAGAGACTTCTTGCAGCTCTTACAGACTTTCCAGAACTTATGGTGCCTCCTGGAATTTGGATGGCATATTCTATATTTAAAGTTCCATTTAGCTGTGTATTTAGTCTTCTTGTGTAGCCTAGAGCCGTTACTACTGGATCCCTGAATTATGTGAAATACCTTAACAAAAGCCATGTGCCAGACATGACAGAGGTGCAACTTCCATCATAAGTGACTGACCCTTATGTACAGTCAGGGGAATCCAAATTTTGCAACACCATCGATCACACCACCTTGATAAGAATTTGTGGACTGCACTTAATTTACACATATGCACACAATTTTCTTCGCAAAATATAATTCTAAACAACTATGCCATTTCTTTATACATGTATCTTCCTTGTTAAATGACCAGGCATTGCTTATTGTTGTGTTTACTGGTAATAAAACACCCTGCAGCTTTACCCTCACCCCATATTTTCAGGGCAATGGTGGACACAGGCCGTGGTAGAACAGTTATGAGAAATATTTGGCTAGGAGGTTGCATGTGTCACTTATAGACACACTATCCAGCTGTTCTAAAGAGAAGCCAAATTCTACCCTTGGACACACAAGCATGACTAATTTAATTCAGCATGACTTGCACATGCACACAAGGGCAGAATTTGATCAGTGGAGGCTGGTGACATCTGCAAGGTCTACAATAGGCTTTTCCTCCCTAAAATTTCTCACCAGTGTTTAAATGGTTCAAGTTTTACCTGTGGGAGCACTAGTGTAAGCAAAGTGCTGGTGTTTTCCCCACAAAGCTGTCTAGTCCTTTCCTGAGCAGAGAGTTAGACATGGCAAAAACCCTAGCAGCCTGTTTGCACAGTGTTCTCATTGTTGTCATCACAGTTGTGAAATTTTAGGACACACACTTTTCAGGTAGGCAAAACTGATATGTAAAGTTGCCATTCATCAGGACTGACTCAGAATTTTGGAGTGAATTTTTTGCTTTCTTCTCCCAAATGCAATCACTGTGAACTAGTTTTATTGCACAGATCCAACTTTTGCATTTTCCAGGAAGAGACGGTACCTTAGTAAAGATGAGTTCTTCGTTCTTTCCAAAGTTCTCCTGCCTTGCTAGTGTCTCCAAACGCTATTCCATCCATACCTGCCAGGGTATATCCTAACATATTAGAACTTGTCCCTTCTCACATCAGAGGAGTCACTTTGTGAACACAAGAAGCTGCAGCTTACCCAAAAGCAGTATTATAGTGTTTTTTGGTGACTAAATGTATATAGAAAGTGATAACACAAGTCAGGTACATCTATCTGTCAGGGTAATCCACTGTCACCCAAAATAAAACACCGGTTTGTAATAAGAATGGAAAACGTATAGTAGAACCTTTTGCAGAATTAATTCATCAATTAAATGACAACCTGGATAAATATAGGCAGGTCTTGGATCATTTCTTGACCACACTACAAAATAAAATGAAGAGGAGCCCTACCACACATTTACTATTTAAGGCAGAAAACTTCTGAAATTAACTATGGGAATAATTTGGCCTACAATTACTGTGGCCTTTAAGAAATCTTAGAGTGTGCTCTAGTCAGCACAGCCATCTTCAGCTCATCACCCCCACAATCTTGACTCACAAAAGAGCATAGTTAGAACCACCCCAACCACCCCACCTTTTGCCTTCTCCATAGCTCCCTTCTCCTTTCTTCCCCTTTTAAACTAAGTGCATTCTTAAAAACAGTTTGAACAGCTCATAGCTACAATTCTTGGCAAAAATCAGAGGAAAAACCCCAACCAAACCACAAACCTTCAATAATAGAACAAATATCTCCATCCCATTTCTGGTTAGTTATAGTAATAAATGTCATATCTAGGTCTGAGAGAGAGGTCTAACTAGAAAATTCTGCATAAATCCAGGGTGGAGGCTATTGGGGAAGTCAACTCCAACCTGTCCCTGTCCCAGTCCTCTCTCTTCCCTCTCCTAGCTTCTTGTCCCAGTCCCATTCTCCTTCCTACCCAGTCCAAATCTCTCCTTCTCAGGCTTCTCATCCTATTCTCCTCACCCGACCAGTCCCAGTTCCTCCCTCCCAGGTCCTCATCCAATTTTTCTCTCCACTATCTCCCACTGGCTCCCAGTCCTTGTCTCCCTCACTGGGCTCCTCATTCAATCTTAGACTCCTCCCCCGCACTCCTGTCTGGCTTTTTGTCCTGGTCTCCCCCTCTTTAGCTCCTTATTCCAGACTCCTTGCCCAGCAATCTCAGTTCTTCCCCTATGCCCAATGTAATTGTCAGACCTGTCTTCCCCCCTACACCCATTCCCCACCTTACACTGGTTCCTCTCTCTTTTTCCAGTCAGTCCTAGTCTCCCCTTCAACTCCTCAGCCAATCTCAATATTTGCCCCATTCCCCCCCCCCCCCCAGCTAACTGGCTCCCAGGTCCCACTTCTCCCTCTTTCCTTCACCATCTCCCACTCCTAATTTCCTTCCCCTCATCCTTCAGTTCCCAGTCTCAGTCTCCTTACCAAACCAGTTCTAGTCTCCCAGTCCCAATCTCTCCTTCCAATCAGTACCAACCTCCCCACCCAGCTTCCAGTCCCATCCTCCTCCCCACACCACACACCTTCCAATCCCAGTCTCATCAGATTCGTTGTCCAGATCTATTCCTTTCCATCCTACCTTGTCTAACTTTTATGCCTCTGCATTTGAATTAGATGCTTCTTCCTCCACAGTGCCTGGGTGCCAGCAGGGAGGTCACAGAAGTGACAGATGCCCTGCTCACAATTCCGGTGCCCAGCCCCAGGCACCTGGGAGCAATCATTACCGGGAGAGTCCAGCCCTTGTAATCCTGGGCTGGAGGAAGCATGAACAGATGCTCTGTGGCATTGGCACATGTGCAGTCTGGTAGGCATTAGAAACTGTGAGGGGTTCACGCATACTCTGTGAGGATAGAATTGTGCAAGGTTTTAGCTGCTAAAATCAAAAAAGTCTCTACTGAGCATGTGCAAATAGCAATTTTTCAAAGGTTTATAATTTGGCCAGATTTAAGCATATTTCCACAGGGATAGCAGAAGTCACATTCTTGATACAAAGGCCACCCATTGCCAAATTTCAGAGCCCTGCCGTAAAACATGAGGACACTAAAGCTGTCCAAAGAAAAGGTCACCTGAATTTTTTTAAAAGGGAAGATCAACATATTTTCCCCTAGCCTCCAGTGCATGGTGTACAGCTCCACCACTTCCGCTGCAACTCTGCTGTCCTGCAAGCTGAAGGCTTCTGCCTCAGGCTGCTCTCCCAGCCGGACACAGACAAGGTAGCCCGGGTGGGGTGGGGTGGAGGGAAGGACAAGGCCACACTGCTTATTGTAGCCACAGTAAAAATCAAACTGTTTGAATGACAGCCTTCTGTTGCTTGGGCCATCCTCTGGAGTGGAGTGGCTGGGTGCCATGAACCTCCCCCTGCTGCATTCTTGGGCGTCTGGGTGAGGAGGCTATGGAACATGGGGAGGAGGGTAGGCGGTTATCCAGTGGATGCAGCGGGGGTCTATGCTCTTGTTGGCTTTCCTGCAGCTCCAACAGACGCTTCATCGTGTCCGTTTGCTCCCCCATTAGCCTCAGCATCGCGTCCTGCCTCCACTCTTCATGCTTACTTAATTCTTTCCTGGCCTCTGCCACTGAATGCCTCCATGCATTAAGCTGTGCCCTATCAGTGCGGGAGGACTGCATGAGCTCGGAAAACATGTAATCACCAGTCTTTTTCGCCTTCTAATCTGCGATAACCTCAGGGACGGAGATGATAGGGGGAGCGCAGAAACATTCTACGCTCTACGATTCTGGGGGGACTGTATGGTCACCTGTGCTGCTGAGTTCGCCATGCTGACCAAACAGGATATGAAATTCAAAAGTTCCTGGGGCTTTTCCTGTGTACCTGGCTAGTGCATTGGAGTTCAAAGTGCTGTCCAGAGCAGTTATAATGGAGCACTCTGGGATAGCTCCTGGAGGCCAATACTGTGGATTTGCGTCCGCACTACCCCAAATTCAACCCAGCAAGGTCGATTTTAGCACTACTTTCCTCGTCAGGGAGGAGTACAGAAGTCGATTTTAAGACCCCTTTAGGTCAACAAACAGGGTTGGTCATGTGGACGCAGTCATTTTTATCGACCTAACATGGCTAAATTCGACCTAACCCCATAGTGTAGACCAGGGCTGAGAAACAACTTAACTATTTTGGCTGAAGTTTTCCAGACATCCAGTATGGAAAGTTTCAGTCCAAAGAGTTAAAGTTTGGCAAAATTAGAGGCAAGTGAAAACTTGGTCTTATAATCAGAAGTGTTGGACAACCTTAGAATAGGTGATGCTACCAGCTCGGCCTATATATAGATATGGTGACAACAGAGATTTTGAAAACAAAAAGAAAACATTGAATTTTACTTTTATATTTAAAAATTAACTATGAGATTTTAAAAATGGTAGAATTATATAAAAGCAAAAAAGAAAAAACCATTAAGGCTAGGATTTTCAGATGCCTGAGTTAGGTACCCATCTATCCTAGGTTACTGTGAAAACCCCATCCTGAATTAAGATTTTAAACTGTTCTAGTGTCAAATGGAGGAACATTTTAAAGTACAGTAAGAGAGCTGGGAATCAAACACCACAGAGAAGCTGATCTTAATTGTGGACTATCCAGCACCAATAACCACCTCATATTAAAATAATGTTTTATAGATAAAAGCATAGGTAAGAAATGCTGAATATTGTCTAGGAGAAATATAGGGAAATTCTTGCATCACACTGAAAGCCATCTAACACCTCTGATCAGCTTTTGTGCCAGTTAAAAGATAATGTAGAATCTAAATCAACGCCCATGCTTGAAGGAAAGACCCATGCAGATCTAATGCAAGAGTTTTAAAACATTACCCTGTTCTTTGGATTATATAAATGGTTTGGCATTTGGTAGATAATTGGTTTAAACACCCATCATTTTGAATCTGTAAACAAATACAGTCACACACTGGAAACTATTAAAGGATTGGATTAATTCCTAAAAAGAGATAATGTTTCCAAAACACATCACACAATGCACTCATTCAGCTAAGAGTCAAATGTCACTGTGGATACAGTTGCAAGACGGTGTTGCTCTTTATTTACAGTAAAATAGGGAACACAAAAGCATCATCACAATAAACATGGGACTAGACCACATAAAGGCAGGTGGCATACAGAGTACATCGGAAGACCTGAATAAAAGCATTTACAACAATACAAGTTTGGTTTCTATGGTGTTTTCAATTTATACCTCAATGTTTTACATAAATAAATAACTGGCATCGAACATTTCTGTCTTAACAGAGGTGTGTAACATAGCGTGAATTTCAGGGTACTGGGAAAGGCAGACCCAGAAAACAGGCATTTCAGTGGTAGGCACATATTGGAAGAAAATGCATTATTTGAGGATCTGTTATACCTACCATGCATGATCTCAATTTATTTAGCGTGTGCATAGTCGTCTAGCCAAGCGATGGCATCTTCAGTGACGTGATGCAGTTCTTCTAGGCCTCCGCTTAACCTAGCTAGCAGGCATTCCTCGACAATGTGTGTCATCATCTGTGTCATGCCGCAGCTGCACAAAGGCCCAGCGGTACTGGTTGGCTGCACAGAAACCTTGCCCAGTCCGGAACCTGTTCAATAAGGACCATTGGCAACAGGGCAGGTCAAAACCAAATTGTGGGGTTGGTGATGAGGGACTAGTTCGGGATTATAACAGATATCCATTCCTCTCTCCAGAGTGAAAAGAAAAGGAGTACTTGTGGCACCTTAGAGACTAACCAATTTATTTGAGCATGAGCTTTCGTGAGCTACAGCTCACTTCATCAGATGTGTACCGTGGAAACTGCAGCAGACTTTATATACACACAGAGAATATGAAACAATACCTCCTCCCACCCCACTGTCCTGCTGGTAATAGCTTATCTAAAGTGATCAACAGGTGGGCCATTTCCAGCACAAATCCAGGTTTTCTCACCCTCCACCCCCCACACAAATTCACTCTCCTGCTGGTGCTAGCCCATCCAAAGTGACAACTCTTTACATAATCAAGTCGGGCTATTACATAATCAAGTCGGGCATAGATCCAGGTTTTCTCACTTCCCCCCCGCCCCCATACACACACAAACTCACTCTCCTGCTGGTAATAGCTCATCTAAACTGACCACTCTCCAAGTTTAAATCCAAGTTAAACCAGAACATCTGGGGGGGGGGGTAGGAAAAAACAAGAGGAAACAGGCTACCTTGCATAATGACTTAGCCACTCCCAGTCTCTATTTAAGCCTAAATTAATAGTATCCAATTTGCAAATGAATTCCAATTCAGCAGTTTCTCGCTGGAGTCTGGATTTGAAGTTTTTTTGTTTTAAGATAGCGACCTTCATGTCTGTGATTGCGTGACCAGAGAGATTGAAGTGTTCTCCGACTGGTTTATGAATGTTATAATTCTTGACATCTGATTTGTGTCCATTTATTCTTTTACGTAGAGACTGTCCAGTTTGACCAATGTACATGGCAGAGGGGCATTGCTGGCACATGATGGCATATATCACATTGGTGGATGTGCAGGTGAACGAGCCTCTGATAGTGTGGCTGATGTTATTAGGCCCTGTGATGGTGTCCCCTGAATAGATATGTGGGCACAATTGGCAACGGGCTTTGTTGCAAGGATAAGTTCCTGGGTTAGTGGTTCTGTTGTGTGGTATGTGGTTGTTGGTGAGTATTTGCTTCAGGTTGCGGGGCTGTCTGTAGGCAAGGACTGGCCTGTCTCCCAAGACTTGTGAGAGTGTTGGGTCATCCTTTAGGATAGGTTGTAGATCCTTAATAATGCGTTGGAGGGGTTTTAGTTGGGGGCTGAAGGTGACGGCTAGTGGCGTTCTGTTATTTTCTTTGTTAGGCCTGTCCTGTAGTAGGTAACTTCTGGGAACTCTTCTGGCTCTATCAATCTGTTTCTTTACTTCTGCAGGTGGGTATTGTAGTTGTAAGAAAGCTTGACAGAGATCTTGTAGGTGTTTGTCTCTGTCTGAGGGGTTGGAGCAAATGCGGTTGTATCGCAGAGCTTGGCTGTAGACGATGGATCGTGTGGTGTGGTCAGGGTGAAAGCTGGAGGCATGCAGGTAGGAATAGCGGTCAGTAGGTTTCCGGTATAGGGTGGTGTTTATGTGGCCATTGTTTATTAGCACTGTAGTGTCCAGGAAGTGGATCTCTTGTGTGGACTGGACCAGGCTGAGGTTGGTGGTGGGATGGAAATTGTTGAAATCATGGTGGAATTCCTCAAGGGCTTCTTTTCCATGGGTCCAGATGATGAAGATGTCATCAATATAGCGCAAGTAGAGTAGGGGCTTTAGGGGACGAGAGCTGAGGAAGCGTTGTTCTAAATCAGCC
Organism: Caretta caretta; assembly: GCF_965140235.1. NCBI lineage: Eukaryota > Metazoa > Chordata > Testudines > Cheloniidae > Caretta > Caretta caretta. The sequence continues at coordinate 17,106,746 of NC_134217.1, read as the reverse complement.
ATAAAAATGTTGGCATACTATGGGGCCATGCGGGTACCCATAGCAGTGCCACTGATCTGAAGGTATACATTGTCCCCAAATGTGAAATAGTTATGGGTAAGGACAAAGTCACAAAGTTCAGCCACCAGGTTAGCCGTGACATTATCGGGGATAGTGTTCCTGACGGCCTGTAGTCCATCTTTGTGTGGAATGTTGGTGTAGAGGGCTTCTACATCCATAGTAGCCAGGATGGTGTTATCAGGAAGATCACCGATGGATTGAAGTTTCCTCAGGAAGTCAGTGGTGTCTCGAAGGTAGCTGGGAGTGCTGGTAGCGTAGGGCCTGAGGAGGGAGTCTACATAGCCAGACAATCCTGCTGTCAGGGTGCCAATGCCTGAGATGATGGGGCACCCAGGATTTCCAGGTTTATGGATCTTGGGTAGTAGATAGAATATCCCAGGTCGGGGTTCCAGGGGTGTGTCTGTGCGGATTTGATCTTGTGCTTTTTCAGGAAGTTTCTTGAGCAAATGCTGTAGTTGCTTTTGGTAACTCTCAGTGGGATCATAGGGTAATGGCTTGTAGAAACTCGTGTTGGAGAGCTGCCGAGCAGCCTCTTGTTCATATTCCGACCTATTCATGATGACAACATGAAATGATGTGGGAGGGAAGTTAGCAGCCACAGGTATGACGTTATTGACATGAACTGTGACCATATAGGTCATTGTTGCAACCAAGGTCCTATAGTTGTACCAAATCTTGTACAGAGGAGGTCAAGTAAGATGTCTATCAAAAAGTTGTAATTTGCTGGTTATAATTATGCTGTCTGTATGTGTGTATCATTTTTGTATTTGAAGTTATGAATATTGGCTATGTACTTGTATCTCAGTGTGTTTGATTCTAAGTAGCACCAGTGAAACATTTGGCCAGCTGATTGAGAAGGGACTCTTCAGATTAAGTGCCCAATCAAGTATCATTTAACTAACAATGGACCTTGGGAGACTCCAATCTACATATGAGGAGTCTTCCTGGGAACGTTCAAGGTAGCATGTGAGCAATGGCTGCTCTACCTGTAAAGAACTGAATCATGCATGGACATGTGACTTGCCCATGTGACTCCAAACTGCACCTTGCTAGGTGATTTCCACAGTAAGAGCAAAGGGGTGTCCTTCCACGTGGCAGAAGATATAAAAGGCCCAGGAAACCCCTCCATTTTGTCTTCATTCCTGCTTCTGACCACTGGAGGAACTTTGCTACAAACTGAAGCTCTGAACAATGGACTGAATGACCCATCCATGTTGTGGATGTACTCCAAAGACTTGATTTGAACCTGCAGTTTATTCCATCACTGCTACCAGCCTGAACCAAGAACATTGCCATTACTGCATGTAATTGATTCCGCTAACCAATTTTAACTCTCATCTATATTTCTTTCCTTTTATGAATAAACCTTCAGATTTTAGATTCTAAAGGATTGGCAACAGCATGATTTGTGAGTAAGATCTGACTTGTATATCGACCTGGGGCTGGGGCTTGGTCCTTTGGGATCGGGAGAACCTTTTTTCTTTTACTGGGGTATTGGTTTTCATAACCATTCATCCCATAAGAAGTGGTGCTGGTGGTGATAAGGGGAAACTGGAGTGTCTGAACGAATTGCTTGTATGACTTCTGGTTAGCCAGTGGGGTAAAACCAAAGTCCCCTCTGTCTGGCTGGTTAGGTGTGCCTCAGTAGTGAAGGAACGCCAGCCTTGGGCTGTAACTGCCCTACTCTAAGCAATTTGTCCAGAATTGACACTCTCAGTACTGTCCCCCCAAGAGGCTGCTTCGTTACAACAGGATATGCACTTTTTGACAGAATTCCCTTCAGGAGCTCAGCTTTTCCAGCACCATATATTTGTCTTTTGAATATTCATGTAAGAGTGACTTATAGTGCTTCATGGGTTTTGTACTTTTCATCCCAGCTTTGAGAGAGCTTCCCTTCCCTCCCCCCCCTCAAGTTTTATACTGCTGCCCATCACTGTAGCATCTGTGGCCCAGATCCTTAAAAGTATTTAGGTATCTCAGTGTCTTTGAGGATCTGAGCCTGAGTGCCTTCCACATAAAATCAATAGCAATCGCAAAGTCCCTAGTGGACTTCATGGAATCTCTAGCACTTCTAAAGGCCTTGTTTACATGAATTAAAAAACCAGAGTTGTATTCTTAACTGGAGTTAACCTAACATGAGGTGAAATCCTAATGAAGACAAGGCAGTTTATGGTTTTGACATGAATTAGCCGGTCAAGGTAAAACACAAGGCTCCTCCATAGTCTTTCACTTGAACTGCTAACTCATGTCAAAGCTACAACCTGCCTTGTGTTGGCTAAGATTTTACCTCATGTTAGTTAACTCCAGTTAAGAACACATCTTTTTTCCTAGTAAAGATGCACCCCCATGGCTCCAAGGAATGGCTCACCATATCCTTCCCTGTAATGTAGGGAGTGAAGCCCACTTCTACTTTTTTGGTAGGGGGAGGAGAAAGTAAATATAAGGAAGCCTCTTTTTTGTTTAAATTTTATCTTGGTTTCTGCACAAACAATAAATGTTGCAAACAGACCCCAAGTTCATGGGATTTGCAATTTATTTGTTTACAATAAAAAGAAAAGGAGTACTTGTGTAAGCTATTACCAGCAGGAGAGTGGGGTGGGAGGAGGTATTTTTTCATGCTTTGTGTGTATATAAAAAGATCTTCTACACTTTTCACAGTATGCATTCGATGAAGTGAGCTGTAGCTCACGAAAGCTTATGCTCAAATAAATTGGTTAGTCTCTAAGGTGCCACAAGTACTCCTTTTCTTTTTGCGAATACAGACTAACACGGCTGTTACTCTGAAACCTTTGTTTACAATGTTTCCAGTATTCCAGCCCCAAATGGACTCTGAGACCAGGACATGTACTTAAAATTGAAAACCAGTGTAAAAAATATAATTGGCAGTCAGTGAAGGGATTTTTCAGTGCAGCGTATGGAAAATAATGAGGGGATTCATAAAAGTCTCTGTAAAGTGCATTGCATGGCTTTGTATGACAGATGCCATGTTCAAATATAACTGTATGATAAGTAACAACTGTAGACTAACATGAGCAGCAGTATTGCGGATGAAAGTGAAGATAGTATGGTCTCCTGCAACTTTTACTGCAGTTTATCATCAATTACTATATGGTGGCTTAAAATAATTCTTTGAATTGAACCCCTAGCTCCTTCAGCATAACTAATGGAGAAGTAACTTCTCCCCTGTACCAGACTGATCTAAAATTAGCACTTAGCAGTAGACTAAGAATAGTTATTTTAGCTAATTTATGGACCCATCCCAAGTGTTAAGTGTTACCCCTGTTCATCATACGTGCATGAGAGTCTTTGGGTTTGTTTTATTATGTATAGTTTGCATGTCTACTTAGTATTCATGAGATGGCTTTGAATTAAGGCTCCAGAGATGGAGGTCCTCTGTTTATCCACAGAAGTGGTTCTGCACAGACGGTAGCAGTGCAAGCTTTCCCACACTTACCTGTCAAGAAGTCTCAGAAGTACCACTTGTAGGAGTACAAGATAGCATTTTCAGCATAGGCTGAAACAGAACTAACAAGATTGTTATTTAGTGTCATTGTGGTGGGTGGCTCTATGATAAAGACATTTGTCCCCTGGGAACTGGACTGGGATGCTTTGATACCACATCTTAGAAATGCCATTGACAGACACCAGCAAACAGCAATCTGATGGTAACAACTTTCATACAATCCTAACCTGGGCTATATTCAAAGCAGCAGCCTAAACCATGAAAAGACTCTATAGCCAGAATCTGTTTTTTTAAAGCATTCTGAAGTGGGAAACCAAAGCTAGAATGAAAACAAATATTATATTTTTCAAAGCTTACCACTGTATTATAAAACTTCCTGTAAACAGAAGAAAGGAAGCACCTGGAAATACTGGGAACAGGAATGAGGAGAGCTTGGTTCCAGTCCCTGCTGTGCCATGGATTTGATGTAGACTTGGGCAACTCACATCACTGTGCCTCCATTTCCTCAGGCAAAATGGGGACGACAACAATTATCCACCTCTGTAAAGTGCTTTGAAATCCTTGGGGAAAGTGCTAAAAGTAGCATTATTATAATAATAAAGAAAGAAGGTACCTAACAGAGGCTGTGTTCACACTGACCATTTTCCCCCTAAAGTTTCCCACCATTGCTAACACCTGATCAGCTCCTTCAGTAGGAGCAATAGTGAAAGTGCTAGGCAACTGCAAGTGTTTTAACCACTGTGTTGTCTAAAGCTGCTCTTATTTCCACCTGCTGGTAACAGCTTCTAAGGAGCCCTCCACCTGTTGGGGATAGCTGGAGAACAATGTGCTCTGGCCATACCTTCTCCTTGCCCGGACGTGCCAGCCGCATCCGGGGGTTCATGGGGAGCAGCGCAGAAACTAGCTATGTCCGCTCCATATCCGCTAGGAACTCCAAATATTGGGAGAATCCCTAAAGGGGAAGAAGCGGCCACTGTCTGCTGTGTTTGCATTGCCAGAGTGGCTCAGAGTGAGTAAAGCGGGGTCCGACAAGACAAGACACTTGGTTTAACATGAAGCCGCTGTTTGGATGTTAGGGGTGACGGGTGCCTCTGGGTTACACTGGAAGCTTAGACTAGGCTGCTGCGGCCACATCCTCCTCCATCTGCTTCCCTCTGTGCTGAAGAAGAGGAACCTGAAACATGAATCAAATGCTGTACTACAGAGTTCACAGTTTCCACTCACACGTCTTTCCCATCTTCCCTCTCACTGTGAAATTAAGCAATAAGGCAGGACGTACTGTTTGGTGAGGCTGACTAATATCCCCTCAGGTGCCAAGTGAGGCACCAGGCAATTGTAAAATGGACATTTTAGAAGGACGTTATTTTTAATATTAAGATATTTATGGGTCCCCCTCTGAGTTGGTGCAGTAACTTGAATGAACTTTGAAGCAGGTGGCAATTTGAGAAAATTTGGCCTTTATTCTTGGGCTATACTCTCCCTGTAGAAAAGTTCTATAGAAATTAACAGAAAATTATATCCTTGCTATTGAATTCTGTGGATGATTCCAAAAACCTAGGGAAGGATCTCATTCCTATTAAATTTCACAGGGTTTTAGAGTAGTTTCTATAGAATCTTTTTACATGTTTACAGAACCCCATTGGTTTCATCCCTGCAAATTCGGCAGGGGTTTTCTAGAAGGATAGCATTTATTTTCCTCTCATGAGGCCCAAGGATGTCCAGTTTAAAATCATCTGACTGATGATAGTATGTGTGCTTTGCTCATTAGGCTTCCTCCTTACATTCCGCATAATCAGGCCTGTAGTCAGCCAAGCAAAACAGAAAAGGCTGAAGGAAATTTTGGGGAGGCTTTTTTTTTTTTTTAAATAAGATGGGGCTGTTCCCCAGAGAAGATTAAGACTTTTTTAAAAACAAACAAAAATCTTTCTGTATTTGAAGAACTTGCCACTGTGCAAAATTTTGTTCCTTTAAAACACTAAACAGGCAGCAAAACAGCAGGCCCAAAACCCTAATGTATTTTCCAGGAGCACATAAACATCTTAAAGAGTTATAGCCAGGATCACTATTAAGCATACACACACTCCCAAAAAACAAAAACAAAGATGGAACCCTACCATAACAAAACACAAGTCACTTAAGGTCCCCAATTTACACAATCATGTTATATTAAAAAAAACAAAAAGTGTGTGTATGTTATGTAACCAAACCATCTATAAAAGAGTAAAATAAACATCCAACTAGAGGAAGGATGAGTGAAGGCGTATGCGCCACTTGTGATTAGAGATAAAATATTTCTCCATTTTGTTTCTAGTTTATTTACTTTGTTCAGTTGACAGCACTTTGTGTAGAGTTGTTTCCCCCAAATGGTGAGGTTTCCCCCCAGCTGCCTTTGTCTCTCTCTTAGTGCTGTGTGAAATATCTGTTTTAAGGTTGCAAATATTGGCTGAGGCATTCAGAAGAAAGTGTTGTACCTGAAAGTACTTCTAATTTTTTTTTTAAATGATTAGCTTTCAAACTCAGGGAGTCCTTGTAAGAAACCAGTGAAATTTGACAATTTGTTAGGTTTTTTTGTTTGTTTTTTGTTTTGTTTTTTAAAGTAAAGAACATATTAGTTGAAATGTATAATTGAAAACAGAGTGGTGCTGTTTTTGTATTTAAAGCAATAGTTATCCTTGCTCTTTACCACTTGGATGGGGCAGCTTTTAATTAGTTTATTGGGAGTACAAGAGAAGACAAGAAAGAGGCAGAGGTTCAGACCTGCAGGCCCAGCAAGGAACTGAGAGCTGAAGAGGGCAGGAGGAGGTGCATAGCAACAGGAGTCAAAGGGAGTCAAAGGGAAGAAGATCAAGCAGCTGGAGCTGTGAGAAGGTAGGAATGTGTTGGGATGGAAGCAAGACTGGCGGCTCAGAGTAGCAGGAATAGTAAGGACATCGAGAGCAACAGAAGTGAGGAGAAGTCCAAAGCAATAGGAGGGGAGATCAGAGAAAAGGTGAACAGGAAGAGGAGGAAGCGATATGGAAGAGCAGGAGGGGAGCTGGAAGTTAACAGCATCAGTGATGAAAGGACGTCAGGAACATCAGGAGGAGTTCAGAGGTCTGGTAAGGATCAGAGCAGCAGGAGGGGACACAGAGGTATAGAACTATGAAGACTTACACCAGTGCAAGATACAGAAAAGGGGGAGGAGAGGTGTTGGTGGTCCAAAAACAACAAGGCACAAGTGGAGAGACTAGGAGGAAATGGGACAAGGTCACTTGCCCTAGTTTTACACTATTGTAACTACATTGATTTCAAATGAACTAGTCGCTCTTGATTAGGCCAGTTTAAGTGAGATTAGACTCAGACTCCCAAAGCATAAAACTTTTTATCTTAACTATAAAACGCATTCCGAAATGGAGTTAAAAAAGAAAGTGTGCATGTGCTTTTGGCATTTAAAAATATTACTGCTACATATTTTATAAATCTCATGTAATTAGGTGAAGTCCAAACCACATGATAGTGACGACTGCCACAACAGTTCCATGTTCTGTGAGTCCAGCCAAAAGGCATTAATTCCAGACTCCAGTTTATTATTATTAGTTGTACTAACTTTTCTAAATGGTGGATGACAACCCTTATAATCTTGGTATAATGTCAAAAGGGGCTTCATATGGAAGACAACTGTACAACTCAACAAACAATATGTTCTCAGGCACTGCCTTGTACTCTGTCACAGGACAAACATTTTAAAAATCACTTAACATTGGTGATCATGTGATGGGAGCCCAAGAGCTGGCTTTCTGCTCTCCTCACAAAGTCCCAGGGCTTCTTGCCTTAGACCAAGGTTAATTATGTTTCCCCTTTCTAGGCTACCAAACTTCTACAACACTGGTTTAATGACTAGGGATTTCTAATAGCATTGCTCTCTCCGAATCATAGGGAGAAAATTCACAGGTGATGCAGTGTCTGGTTCCTGCAAACATAGGGCCTAATTCTGATCTCAGTTAAATGAGTGTGAACCAGGAGTAACTCCATTAAGTCACTGGAGTTACATTGTTTTGAGCAGGACTAGAATCAGGCCTAGAGTCACTAAGCCTACTTTGTTAACTTAAATGATTGCACCACTAGACTTCATGTTAAATAAGATGTCTTACTGCATGCAAGTGTCATTCCTCTCTATGAAGAAAAATGTTAATCAGATAGCAGAGAAGCACTAGATGCAGTATCTAAATAGACACATTAAATATCCAGCTAGTTACTTTGTGATAAATAATTAATAAGATTAACCTATTCATCCATGCTATGCACAAGAGATATTATGAACAATCAATACTAACAAGGCATAGCATTTATATACTGCTTTACATTCTCAGAGTACAGTGTAAACAGTAATTTACCAATAGGCAAGTATTGCTGGTATGGTAGAAACCCAGTGCAAACTTCTGAAAGTTAAGAAAGTTTTGATTACATACAGAATTCTACTTTTCGTTCTTGAAGACTTATTGAAATGCAGCAGAAATTTTAGGCTGTGACTAAGGAATCAAGTTCCAAATCTGATGGATTTTGAATGGGAAGGGGTGGTTTAATCTACATTAGGCTCTTTTGAAAAACCCAGCCTGATTCTTTGGAGGGTTGCAGCATTTTTAGTGCCAATTTTACAATATTTTTGTTTTTGCTGCTCAAGAAGTTGAAGAGGGTCTTATAATAAAAATAAATAAATAAAAATAGATCAGAGAGAGTGTGACTTTGAAAATGCAGAAGTATTGTTTAACTGTAAATCTTTTACAGTCTTTAGCATCTGTTCCAACAATTTATGGGATTAATAGGACTGATGGTTGTTAGATTTCTGCTCCTATATCAGCTCTTAATCCAAACTTATCACAGTGCTATGATAGAATTTCAAGTGTAACAATAATGGTTTTCTTTGTTTCTACTCAACGTCTGAAAAATATAGATAAAAAGCTAAATAAATTAATTAGGATGGTGCTGATACAGTGAAGTTTATTTACTGCTCTGTCAGTATCAGAGAGGGAAAAATTGTCTGTCCTACCATACATAGGATTCCTAGCTTTTCATAAAGAGTAATAGAGTTAATGGTCTTTGGGGCCCTTCAATACCCAAGTTAGGATCCTTCAAGCTTCCAGGCTCATCTCCGCTTTCCCCTAAAGCAAATAGACAAAGCGAGTAACCATCACCTTACCTTTCAGAGACTGCCTCAACAATGCAAGGGTTGAAATCATGACACTAATTTCCCCTCCAGGATCATGGGTTATTCATGGTTCCCATGCACAACTGTCCTTGTGAAAATCATGGCCACTGGTTCCCCATCCCCTTATCCCTATATATTTTTTTCCAACTCTGTGGGGCACACCGCCACCCAGGATGCCTCAAGCTCCCTCTCAGCTGGCTGTCTACAGCTTAGTTAGCCTTTCTTCTGAGCAGCCAGCATGAGCCAGGATAGCAAAACTTTATTTTTCAGGCCTTTCCAAAATACTCAAAAGGAGAGAGTTATTGGACTATTTATTATGTGGCTGAGGTTGTAATATCTCCACACTTGCATCCAGGAGTCGAGACAACAGTAAATGAGTCTATGAGAGGTGCCTTCTAGCTTTCATACCCAAAGTGGTGAAAGGTAAAAGCAGGCAAAAGCCCAGGGAATTGGTAATGGGGTACAAAGATTTTCAGGTGGATGACTTAGGCTCACAAGCCCCATTGAATTTCACTTTTGGGTTGCTAAGTTTAAAGCCATTAGTATTGACCAACATTTATTATCATTTCATGGCTCTTTTATGGTCTGTCTGAAATGAGTCTAATTCATGTTGGATGGGCGCTCTGATCACAATGTCACTACTACTCTTGGCACTAATTAGCAGCTGCAACAGAGAGATCAAGACATGAGAATGATCTTTTGTCACTAGGAGAAGCAGTTCTTTCAGTATGGGATGTTTGCACTTCTGCTGCTCATCCTGTATTTTCCTAATGATTGCACAGTCTACCAGAATGTAAAGTAGTGCGCAGGAAGAGAGCTGGTCTAAAATTTACTTTAAAATAAATACAGGAGCTTACATTTTTAGGCATTGATATTAGTTCATGAACCATCTAACCATGGAATAATGGCATTCGTCATTTAGCTCTGCTGTTGTGGAGGAGCCAGGCTGTCTTGTGCCAGCTCAGGACTGGTGGAATCAGCCACTGGCCAGTACATAGAAACATCCTCCTATCTCTTAAGACATCTTGGAAGTAACATAATAATGCCTTTTCTTCCCTTCCCCTGACCCAGTGCAAGACAGTAATCCTGCAAGCCTAAGTCATTGTGCACATGTGCTTCCTGGCTCATTTTTAGACAATTCAGCTTCAACAGTTTTATCTGCTTTTCCACAACTTACATTACCAGAAGAAAAAGACAAGAAATATTATTCTGTTTAATTTTTATTTTCCTTTTATACTGCACAGACAAGCCACTGAACCACAGCAGGCTTAAATCACTTGCCCAATGTCACACAAGACATTGATGGCATAGCTAGGAACTGAACGCATGTCTTTCATAGCCCAGTCCATTGTCTTAACTACAAGCCCATCCTTCCTCTCTGGAACTAGCCTTGTATTTTACATATCCAAAAAGACATTTCCCTCCCTTTATCTGTGTTTGCAATACATATTCAAGTCCATATCTAACTGGATCTCATCTCCATTTGTGTGACTTTGTTCTCCTATATTGTGGATCTCCATGATGCTGGACGCTGAATACACATAACTGAACTAAAGAATGTCAGGAGAAAGTAGACAAGAGCTTTGCAAAATATATATTACATCAGAGTCCTTTGTATATAGAAAAAAATATTCCATTGTGCTAGAAGAGAAAAATTCTGTGGGCATTTCAGACAAACCTATGTTATTAATACAAACTGCTCGATTCAACATGTGACCAAAGCCTAAAAACAAAAGAGGAAAAAGAAATACATCTACAGCAAGCATTCTGCAGTCCCTTAGGTCACATAACCATGGATCTGTTGATTGGAGTTAGAGCTGGGCAAGGAATAATAATAATTATTATTATTATTAATTAATGTTTCCTTCAATATTTGTTTGAAATTTTAAATGAAGTCACTTCAGCCCTGCTTGTGGCTGTTTTGTATTTGATGTCCACTAGAATTGGAGTGTTAAGATTTTGGCCAACAAAACTCAGAATTAAATGACAAGCAAATTTTAGTAATTCATGAATATTCATAGAAACTGATATTTAAATATGCATGTATGAGTGTTCACACTTGAAATACTTCTCAACTCACCCAGCCAGGGAACAGAAACTATGAGATTTATGTGACCAATCACATTATGGCTCTAATATAAAATAATCAATACATAGAATCAGATTTTCTAAAAGATGTTCTGAAATCAGTTTGAACAAATAATTTGAAGGTTGTCTCAACAAAAGAGGCACTTTTTATCACATTTATTCACTGTGAATTATTTGCTCAGTTCTAATCAGAGGATTAGGAAAACAAATGTTTGATAAATGATGCTGATGAAGAATTCCTACATTAGTGGGTCAAAGTAAAACAAAAAACACAAATTGTAACACCGTAAACCAGCAATAAATGTAACAAAGTGTGTCTTCAACAACAGATCAGATCTGTCAGAATATAACTCCAGTGGGCAAGTACTACCAAAATGGTCTATTTTAAAAAAATGAAAGTCCTCATTTTATTATTTACAGCTATACTTCAGTGCAAAGATTTTGCCGTGATACAAAGGACCAGACTGGTGCCAGGAGTGGAGACTCAGAGAAGATAGAGAGACCTATGTTATTGATTTGCTCTATAATCTTGGGCTGATGAGGAAGGGCTCAATTTTCATATCCACACACAATTACTGTAATTGCATGTGCAAATAGTTTAGTTGTGCACAATGCAATGGTAATGGTGCACATGTAAATACCCTCACAGACATGAAAATAAGACCCTCAGACCTCTCTGGTTCAGTTTCACAATCTATAAAATGGAAATTATAATTATGTAATTCACAGGGATGTTGTGAGCCTTAATTAGTATTTGTACTGTCAAGCTCTTAGATATTCTTGAATGGAAAGCACTAAATTAGTGCAAAGGATTAGAATAGATATTTGTAGACATTTATGTTCCATTTATTTGTTGCTAAGCCAAACTATAAGCATTTAGCTCTTTTAATCTTTTCTTTACAACCAATCTTGATTCCAGACTTTAAATGTTTTTGCAGTTCTTCCCTGGACTCCCTATCTTTTTTTTTAAATGGTGAAATGTCTAGATATGAGGTGCATTATTTCAGTTGCACTCTCATCAGGGTGTATAACAAAAGGATTCCACTTCTGTATTGCCACACCACATTGCTGATTCATTAATCCTTTCAGCATTCCTGCTTTTTTAGTTTCTCTGTACCATCTCAAGAGTGAAAATTCAAATACAGAAAAATGTGAAAGGAGCTTGAACTAAGAAAAGGGACAAGAGACAAAGTCAAGGCACGGAAATAGTCCTGCAATATTCCTGAAAACTTTAAGGTCAAAATTAAATTTACACTTTACAAGGTTCTATGTCATTATTTTTTGTCAAAATTACACGAGAATCTCCCCTACTCTACTTGCGCTATATTGATGACATCTTCATCATCTGGACCCATGGAAAAGAAGCCCTTGAGGAATTCCACCACGATTTCAACAATTTCCATCCCACCACCAACCTCAGCCTGGTCCAGTCCACACAAGAGATCCACTTCCTGGACACTACAGTGCTAATAAACGATGGCCACATAAACACCACCCTATACCGGAAACCTACTGACCGCTATTCCTACCTGCATGCCTCCAGCTTTCACCCTGACCACACCACACGATCCATCGTCTACAGCCAAGCTCTGCGATACAACCGCATTTGCTCCAACCCCTCAGACAGAGACAAACACCTACAAGATCTCTGTCAAGCTTTCTTACAACTACAATACCCACCTGCAGAAGTAAAGAAACAGATTGATAGAGCCAGAAGAGTTCCCAGAAGTTACCTACTACAGGACAGGCCTAACAAAGAAAATAACAGAACGCCACTAGCGGTCACCTTCAGCCCCCAACTAAAACCCCTCCAACGCATTATTAAGGATCTACAACCTATCCTAAAGGATGACCCAACACTCTCACAAGTCTTGGGAGACAGGCCAGTCCTTGCCTACAGACAGCCCCGCAACCTGAAGCAAATACTCACCAACAACCACATACCACACAACAGAACCACTAACCCAGGAACTTATCCTTGCAACAAAGCCCGTTGCCAATTGTGCCCACATATCTATTCAGGGGACACCATCACAGGGCCTAATAACATCAGCCACGCTATCAGAGGCTCGTTCACCTGCACATCCACCAATGTGATATATGCCATCATGTGCCAGCAATGCCCCTCTGCCATGTACATTGGTCAAACTGGACAGTCTCTACGTAAAAGAATAAATGGACACAAATCAGATGTCAAGAATTATAACATTCATAAACCAGTCGGAGAACACTTCAATCTCTCTGGTCACGCAATCACAGACATGAAGGTCGCTATCTTAAAACAAAAAAACTTCAAATCCAGACTCCAGCGAGAAACTGCTGAATTGGAATTCATTTGCAAATTGGATACTATTAATTTAGGCTTAAATAGAGACTGGGAGTGGCTAAGTCATTATGCAAGGTAGCCTGTTTCTTCTTGTTTTTTCCTACCCCCCCCCCCCCCCCAGATGTTCTGGTTTAACTTGGATTTAAACTTGGAGAGTGGTCAGTTTAGATGAGCTATTACCAGCAGGAGAGTGAGTTTGTGTGTGTATGGGGGTGGGGGGGATGTGAGAAAACCTTGATCTATGCAGGAAATAGCCCTACTTGATTATGTAAAGAGTTGTCACTTTGGATGGGCTAGCACCAGCAGGAGAGTGAATTTGTGTGGGGGGTGGAGGGTGAGAAAACCTGGATTTGTGCTGGAAATGGCCCACCTGTTGATGACTTTAGATAAGCTATTACCAGCAGGACAGTGGGGTGGGAGGAGGTATTGTTTCATATTCTCTGTGTGTATATAAAGTCTGCTGCAGTTTCCACGGTAAACATCTGATGAAGTGAGCTGTAGCTCACGAAAGCTCATGCTCAAATAAATTGGTTAGTCTCTAAGGTGCCACAAGTACTCCTTTTCTTTTTGCGAATACAGACTAACACGGCTGTTCCTCTGAAACCTGATTTTACATGAAATTTATCACACACACCTGAAGCCACGTGTATAACAAAACATGATCAGGACAAAGAAAAAACCATAAACAATGGAGCTATGTACTGTAGGAATGCAGGACATGTGCAGGAGTCTATGATCTGCATTATTTCTTTGCTTAAGGCCACCTAGCAACAGTGCTTAGGTTAATCCTCCATAGACTGAGCAGGCAGCATCAGCCAACAGGAAAGCAAAACATCTTTCTGGCAGAAAAAAAAAATCAGAACAAGAATTACCCATTTGTGAAGTGGTTGTAGGGAAAGGTGACAGAAAATAAGAAAATGCATGCATAAATCTCCTTTAGAAAAGGAGGAGATTTCCCTTTAAACTATTTCAGCCTTTTCTTTCAGACTCACATTAAAATGAAGGTTGTGGAGTTTGGGTTTTTTTTTTTTAATCTGCTGTACTCTGATCATGCAAAACCACTGTGGGAGTTATAAGATCATTACTCCAAAAGGAATTTGGACAGTCTGAGCTGGGCTGTGGTCAAGGCTGGGTTGCCATTTAAGAAATATTCTTTTTATTTTCCCTTAAACTACAAATCTTTGGAAACACCTTTTGCCAGGTATTATCAGTACCATGCCCACCTAAAGAAAACAGCAGCTAAAGTTAAGATGTGCAATAATCTTCTTAGCAGACTGATAGGCTAGTCATGGGGTGCTCATGTTCCAACTCTGCGGACATCAGCTCTCGCCACCTTGTATTCGGTAGGAGTACTGCGCACCAGTATGGATCTGATCGTCACACACCAAACTGGTGGATACGCAGTTACATGCTGCCATGCGCATCATCTCCGGCACCCTGCATCCGACTCAACTCCCATGGCTCCCAGTTCTAAGCAATATTGCTCCTCTTCATGTCAGATGAGAGGCTGCCATTGGCAAGTTACTGGAGAAAGTACGCGCCAACTCAAGCCTGCCGCTGCACAGTGACCTTTTTAAACCACCAGCTGTCACATTGCCTATTATGGTCTCATCTGCCACGCCAGGATGTTAGGGTGGAAACACTCTGATGAGAGGAATGGATATCTGTTATAATCCCCAAACAGTCCCTCTTTGCCGACCCCACAATTTGCCCACTGGTTTTGACCTGCCCCGTTGCCAATGGTCCTTATGGAACAGGTTCAGGACTGGGCAAGGTCTCTGTGCAGCCAACCAGTATCACTGTGGCCTTTGTGACAGGCCTTTGTGCAGCTGCGGCACGACACAGACAATGACGGACGTTGTCGAGGAATGCCTGCTGACTAGGTTCAGCGGTGGCCTAGAAGAACTGCATCACGCCACTGAAGATGCCATCACTTGGCTAGACGATTATGCACACGCTGAATAAATCAGTACCAAGAAGTGCTAGGTTCAGATATCTAGGGGTTCCTCTTAAAATAACAGGTAAAAAAATACTTCCTCTCTCACAAGCACTGAGTCTGTGTATGAATCACATGAAAATTTTATTAGGGGAAGTGAACACAAAATCAAATTGGGAAAGCACAGCAACAATGGATAAGGATTTAAACACCCACCCCTGTGGAAGAGACTTGCTGGGTCATCAGTTCCAATCCCCTGCTATCACAGGTTACCCCATCAAATAATCCCATTCATGAATTTATCAAGATCCATTTAAAACTAATTAGGTAAATAGGCCATACCTGGTCTATTCCTATTGGAAGGCCATTCAACAACCTCACTCCTCTGATGATTAGACTCCTTCTAAGCCCTGACTAAATCTATTCATGGACAGTTTTTACCCATTTGTTCACGTGGCAACACTGTCCTTTAGCTTAAAATAGCTCTTCTCACTCCTTGGTGTTTACCCCCTCCCCAAATGTATTTGTAGAGACCAATCATATCATCTCTTCGCATTTGATTTGCTAACCTAAACAAGAGATCTTTTAGTCTCCTCTCCTCAAATAGGCTCCCCAGTTCCTTGATCATCCTAGTAGCCCTTCTCTGCACTTGTTCCAATTTGAATTCATCTGTCTTCAACATGGGGGACCAGAACTGTACACAATATCTCAGATGAGGTCTTCTCTAGGCCCCCATCAATGGTATTAACATTTCCCTATCACTATTGGAAATACAGTGCCGGATACAGCCTAGGATCTCATTTGACTTTTTCATAGTCCTTTCACAAAGGATAACTATGGACTGTTGCCACTGATTGACTAACACACCAGATCTTTCTCCTCCTCTGCCATTTCCAACTGATGAGCCCCCAGTTTATAGCAAAAATTCTTGTTACTAGTCCCTAACTGCATGACCCTTGCAGTTTACATTACTACATTTCACCCCATTTCTGTTACTCCCGTCATCAAGGTCATCCAGTGCTTCCTGTATAATATTCTGATCCTCTCTATGTATTGACTGTGTCTCCCAACTTTGTATCATTGTCAAGGCCGATTCCCCACTCTGGCACTTCGAGTGCAGAAGGTGGGGCCCTCAAGGATTCTACAACTTAATACTGGCCACTTCAGGCTTGTATTAAACTCCCAAGGTTACAACTTTCCTCTGACCTTGGATGGGTAGATGCTGCCACCACCCAAGTGCAAAAATCCCTTTGAAAATCCAGGAAGGCGCACTTGGGAATTCCTTCCTGTGGGGTGTTATCAAGCCCTTTCACTACCCACCCTGGGAAGAGCCGAGAAAGAAAACAAAGGAAGTCAGCTGTTGCCACGAGCTAATTAAACAACATGTACACAAACCTCTTAGGGCACAAAAATCCAATCCTGTTCCTAAACAAGGTAAGTTTTATGAAAAACAAAAAGCTTAAATTCCAGATTTTCTTTTTGCTAGGTTAAAAAAAAAAACAATTACAAGGATGAAGCATCAGGATGCTTCCTGAGGTCCAGTTTAAAGATTACAAGCAAAACAAAAGCATCTGGGATTAGCAGAGGTATCCACAAGCGATAAAGAAATAAAAAAGAAATAAACCTAACCACATCTTTCTAGACATTTCCTGATCTACTTACATATCTGGGGTTTTAAATGAGTAGTTTCTAGGTATGATCTGATGATTTTCCATACCTGGCCCAGAGCTTTTTACAGCATTGTTGCTCTGTCCTCCTCTACCTGGGAGAGCAACAGACAAAGGGGAAGTTTTTGCCCCAATTTTAAAAGTTCTAGCCTTCCCATTGGCTCTTTTGGTCAGGTGCCCACTCCCTTGCTTTTACCTATGGACTTTTTAATCCTTTACAGGTAAAGCAAGTAGAGAACAGCTACTAACAGGAATTTTATAGCTAGCTGGCTGGGTGTCCATAAAAGGGAGCTCTTTCCCCCCCTTCATTTATCACAATCATCAACATATTTCATTAACACACTGGGGCCCCAGCCCTCCCCCGCCTTGGCCATAGATGCGACTGCTCACTAACACAATCAAGTTTGGGGCAGAGGCTGAGACAGGTCCACCTAAACCCGTCTATGGCCACTCTCTGAAGAGACACCCCTCACCCCAAGAGACTCCTGGTCCCTTCCTTGGGTGGGCAGTTCTGTGGCTCAGGCATTGTGTGTGGGATTATGAGCTCTGGGCCCTGCTGATGGTTTGCCCTGGTCCAGCATGGAGCGACTGAATGAGATTGGGCTACTGCGCTTCCGCTCCACCTTTGAGGGCTGCTGATCCTGCAACAGAGCTGATCCAGCATGGGGCTGAAGGGAGTTTGAGGAGATTATGGTCCCTAGAAGGGGAAGGCCCCATAGCTCTCTGCAATGGGGGGAGCTTCCATCTGTGCCCCTGCAGAAGGGGATGCCCCCATGGGTCTTTGAGCACCCCCATGCCCAGCATAGGAGGGATGCTGGTACTGCCCCAGAGACTCAGGGCACAAAATCCATCTCTGAACGAAAATTCTAGTGGAACCTTGGGGAGACTCAGACACTCTGCCCCCTACTCATATGCTCGGCCCCAGGGACCAACCCCCACCCCAAATCAGCACTCCCTGGCCCCCTCCTTAGGAAAATACTGGTTGTGTCCCTGTTAATATACTCCTATTTTCTGTACCAACACCATTAATAAAAATATTACATATCAGTGCCAAGAATAACCCTTGAAGAACTTCACTAGTAACCTCCCTCCAGCTCAGGAGAACTCTGAGCACAACCGATTGGCTAAATGGGAGATGACAGTTCCTTACCTACCATACTATTCTGGCAGTAATCACCATCTTCTCCAACACAAATTATAATTTCCCTTGTGTTACCATAGCAAATGCTTTACTAAAGTCCAGATAGATTAGACCTACCACATTCCCTTATCTACAAGAGGAGTCATCTTATTAAAGAAGGTCTGCCACAATTTACCTTTGGTAAACCCACTGATAAACTCAATTCCTTACCTGCTGGTGTGACCAGCTGATGAACAAATGTCCCTTGAACACTTCACTGTCCCCTTTTCCCCTCCCCTAAATCCCACTAATGGTTTGGTATCAGTCCCAGAGTCCATAAGTGCCCTTGGGCAGGCCTGTCTACAGCCCCAAGGGGAAGAGCTATCTGGTCTAGTCCCGAAGCCCTACCACCTAAGCCAGCTATAATACTTTCAACTATGTGGGTGGCTGGATAGGGGGACCCTCAACAGTGTTCACTCAGCTCTACTGCGGTCATCTGCAGCTTCAGCAAAATGCTTCCTCAGCATCATCTCTGAAGGTTCAATGGTATATAGGACCCTTGAACAGAGTCCTTGCTGCCAGGGATGCACTCTTTACCCTAAGGTAAGAATTTCTTTCTCCACCCTCTCTTTCAGCTCAGCCCATTACCCCACCAATTCAGAGTTCATGAACAGTTCTGCTGAGTCCCTAAAGTCTCAGAGGATTTCTAGATAGAAAACTTAAGCAAATGAAGCTCTCTCTGTAGCCATACTTCCCCTGTTCACCAATAGACAGTGACAGACAGCTGCTTTCCTATCTATCTGGAGTTCTGGGTAAACTGCTTAACAAGCAGCTCTTAGCTGCTCATTCTCCTGTTCACCAACAGATGATAGTAGCAAGCCCCCTACCCTCTATAGCTTCAGGGGTTGCAGGAAGCCAGACTCAAGCATGCTGCTTTTTTCAGCCAATGCCTACTGCAGCCTCTCACATCATCCATGAAAGTAACATGCACTGGCAAGCCATTGAAACTGTACAAACCATGAAGGGCTGACTCATGGTGCTGTTTTACCGCCAAGTGAGACTTCCACTTTGGTGAGCAAAAAATGGGGAAGAACTAATGTTTGCAATAGTCAGTGACAGCATTATATGACTATCATAGGCTTTCCTAAATAAGAAAGAGCATTTCAGTGGAATGCCTGGTGGTGTCTGGAACCCTGTAATAGAAGTCAGAGGAGTGACTGTTTTCACTAACATAGTTCTTCTGCCTCCAAACTCTTTGTTTACTGCATGCTGCTCCCCTGAGGCTGCTGCCCAAGTCAAACTTGCCTTTAATGTTTCAATATTTTGTACCATGTTGATTTTTAAAGCAAGTCATAAGGTAAAAACCAAATATCTTCAGCATAATGTATGCTCAGTATGAGCCTCTGGCAATGGCCATTGCATTGAGTTTGTACTGTTTTCATAAGGGTGTGCAAACCAGGAAGTCTGTTAAATCAGTGCTTAGAGTTTTTCAGGAATGACACATGGGTAAAAATGCACCAACGTGTGTCATTTTCAGTGATGGGCCTTGTCATAAATATAAAGGGAAGGGTAAACACCTTTAAATCCCTCCTGGCCAGAGGAAAAACCCTTTCACCTGTAAAGGGTTAAGAAGCTAGGATAACCTTGCTGGCACCTGACCAAAATGACCAATGAGGAGACACGATACTTTCAAAGCTGGGGGGACAAAGAGTTCTCTCTGTCTGTGTTGTCTTTTGCTGGGACCAGAGCAGGAATGCAGGTCAGAACTCCTGTAAAGGGCTAATAAGCAATCTAGTTAGATAGGCGTTAGATTCTGTTTTGTTTAAATGGCTGAGAAAATAAGTTGTGCTGAATGGAATGTATATTCCTGTTTTTGTGTCTTTTTGTAACTTAAGGTTTTGCCTAGAGGGATTCTCTGTGTTTTGAATCTGATTACCCTGTAAGGTATTTACCATCCTGATTTTACAGAGGTGATTCTTGTACTTTTTCTTCAATTAAAATTCTTCTTTTAAGAACCTGATTGCTTTTTCATTGTTCTTAAGATCCAGGGGTTTGGGTCTGTGTTCACCTATGCAAATTGGTGAGGATTTTTATCAAGCCTTCCCCAGGAAAGGGGGTGAAGAGTTTGGGAGGAAAGACGTTTCCAAGCGGGCTCTTTCCCCGTTATATATTTGTTAGACGCTTGGTAGTGGCAGCAATAAAGTCCAGGGGCTAAAGGTAAAATAGTTTGTACCCTGGGGAAGTTTTAGCCTAAGCTGGTAAAAATAAGCTTAGGGGGTTTTTCCATGCAAGTCCCCACATCTGTACTCTAGAGTTCAGAGTGGGGAAGGAACCTTGACAGGCCTGTACCTGGATCTGGACTTGGCAGCTTTCTCCTATCTGCATTAATGCACAGAACCAACTCTGCAGATACCCACTCCAAGCAAAATTGGGAAAATTTAGGTTCAAACTGTGCAGCTGGGGCCCAGCTCTCCTTTAAGTTAACCATTCTCAAACAGCAGAGTTGTGAGTGGGGAAGTGTCCCTTTTGGGAAAATTCTTTGCCACCTCAAAGGATAAAGTCCTAGAAACACCACTGAGGAGTGCTTGCTTCAGAGCTTTAGCTCTAGGCACTGTCTATTGGCAGGGGAGTGGCAGAATCCAGAGAGGGGACATTCTCTCTTATAGTATTTGGAGATATGGCTGGGTTGAGACTATTGGCAAGAGCAAGATCCAACCCACACAGCTTCATTCTTGCTGAGAACCCACATCCTTCAGCAGCTTGCATACTTACTGGGCCCATCTCTCCTTGCTGTTGGTCCCCAATAGATTTCACAGGCCGAGAATCAGCCTGGGAGAGGTGATGCTTTTCAGAGCTGGGATCAGAAAGTAGAATTGGCATTGGAGACCACAGTGGCTTTCGCAAAAAGAAAAGGAGTACTTGTGGCACCTTAGAGACTAACCAATTTATTTGAGCATGAGCTTTCGTGAGCTACAGCTCACTTCATCAGTGGCTTTGTGCACAGAGGGAGCTGGCAGCCCCCTAAAACTACTGTGGAGCATCTGCCAACTAGAGGTGAGGGGCTCACAAGGGGGGAGAGAGGGGTTCCAAGGAGTTTAACTGGTAGTGAAGGCAGGTGCATGGAAACATTTTGCCCTCAGTTACTCTGCTGATATTTAGCCCATAGTATGGGATGAAAGTCCCAAATTGTTCCAATGAAATGCAACATGCAAATAAAAAATGTGGTTGTAAAGATTCTCTGCTTACAGGGAAGAAACCTACAACTTACTCAGTGACCTTACTCAGGCAAAACTCCTGCTGGGCTGAATTTTGATGCACCCAATTAGTGTATGGTCAAACCACCACTGCAGCGAGTTGGCATTTTGCCTAAGTAAGGACTGAGTAAGAACGAATTAAAGACCTCAGGATTTGGCCTATAGTGAAAGTGTTCTTTAGGGGAAATAATAAATTTTATTTAGGGGCTTCCCCTAATCCTATAAAGTGCTGTGAGATTTGCAAAAGGTGCTATATAATCAATAACACTATTAACAAAAAGGGGACCAAATGACAGCTACCACCGATTAAAATAAAGCCCCTGGTACATTGCAGAAAAACAACAATGCAACCATTTCTCTAGTATCAGAAGCAGGTCTTTCCTAGTGCCATATAACTCATGTTAAAAATCACAGCAAAAAGGCAGGCTTCCTCAAAGCTGTTCAGAAGTCTTTGGAGGCTGCTGTTATGCTTCACCTTTTTAATGCTTTATGTATTACAGCTTTATTTTCACCTGAGGCTGTGATTCTAAGCTTCCTCACAGCCTTATCTACAACTCATATTTCAAAGCCTAATTTTCTTGCCCCCAAATGTAGAATAAAATAGCTTGCAAAAATGGCTGCAAGGAAGCTGCAAGTTCTATGTTTTCACAGCCTTTCTTCATAGGTTCTATATAGGTACAATTCCTCAAGGGCCTAAAGACTTCCTAGAGAAGTAGTGTAGCTAGAAGATATTGCTTGACCTAGCGTAACACTCTGTCCACCAAAGCTGGTGGAAAGATTATGAAATTTTAATTGGTCTGAGAGCAAGATATCACTATAATTGGAGCCCATGTGTCTGAATAAGCCTGAGAGCCAGGGACCTGTTGGAATTCTGTAACACTCTGGGCAATTCTAGTGCCAGAACCTACCTATGCCATCACAATAAGCACAATGAGAGTCCATCCCTCCCATTCACATTTCAGTCATTGACGTCTTTTCAGATTAGCTTGTTGGACTGAGAGAAGGATATTAGTCTTTAATGTTTTCAGGCCCATGCTCTTTTCTATTCCTTACCCTATTCTGCAGTGAATTGTAGCACTAGGAAATAACAAAGTTTTAAGAATGTTCAAGTCAAACACAATTAGGGCTGAAGTCTGCTATTTGATACACAAGTTTTTCGCCATGCAATTAATCTGTGTTTGAGAGCTATCAATGACCTCTTCACCAAAACAGTTGTTCCCCTGGGACACTATCATTCTCCCAAAACCATGATAGGCCAGACAGCTATACCTATTGCAGCTGTGACAACACATCAATGGGCACAGGGGTGCCTGAAAGTGTCAAGTTTCAGGCCCACGTACTAGCTATTTGTATACCACCATCTGGTGGAAAACAAGAAACATGAATAGCCTCTGAAGCACAGAGTCCTTTGGATGGAAAGAGTGGCATATTATATATATGCAAAATGTTTAATTTATTATTACTGTACAAATTTAGTCAATACAGTGTCACCTGGCTACATGCAATCTTACAAATCATTCTGCTGACTCAGATCTAAATATAGACTCCAGAGGGTGGGGATTTGTTATACACTCAGAAGGTCCTTATGTCCAGAAGCTAATGCATGGATTACACTCACTCACATGAGTATCTTCTAAATCTTTGCCAGACATGACCAATGCACTGTACAGGTAAACTGTAGTCTTGATTTCACCATGAAATGTGTCCACAGTTTTCAGCAAAAACTGATGGTCTGGCAGAGGCAGTCTTTATCTCAAGGTCAAAGCAAATTTCACTTGCAAAACATGCTCTTTTTTCCCCCAGATAAGTATAGATTCTAGCTCTGAGTTAGCCAAATGTTTTCACTTCCTAGTAGCTGTCTGCTACTACAGTTGTATGCATCTCTTTTAGCTCTAGCCATCCCTGCTGCTAAGGAGTTATCACATTTCTGCTACAGTGGGAAATCTTGACTCCTGACATCAGATCTATTAAAAAAAAAAAAAAGGCTGATGAAGCACTGTCGTTTTTAAAATGCAGCACAGCAAAAGTTTTGGCTTCTTTTCTACTGCCGGACATAAGTTCACCGCAACGCCATATAAAGTTAGCTCAATAGAAGTAGCACCCCTGCACTGAAGGAAAGAATTGGGCTCTCTGATTAATTTAATTGGAGTTATTCATGATTTACACCGGTGTGAGTGATAGGAGACTCAGACCCTCTGTGACTGCTCTGCATTTCGTTCAACATGCGTGACTGCCCATGGTCACTTCTGGAACTGCTGGTGTTAACACCCAGGCTGGCAATGGGAATGCAGACACTGATAACAGGTGCCTCTGAAGTACTGACTAGTTTGTCCAGGTCTTTAATTGTGCTGAGGAGGTGGCTATTTATTGCTGACAAAACAACAAGCTGAAAAGGTAGAAGGATATTTTAAACTGGTTGCATAGGACAGGAGTTTGCCTAGTGGGGCTGTCTGCTAATGCAGCTTGCATTGTAGTTACTGTTTCCAAACATGATGGGTGAATTCCTTGCCCTATTTAAATCAATGGCCAACTCCCATGGACTTCAGAGGGGTCAGGATTTCACCTCCCTCATATGAGAGCAAAACAAAATGAAAATTCTTCCGACAAGAACAAAAGAAGAGGTTGTAGCATGTAACATGCCTCCCAGTAAAGAGATGAAAGCATGCCACAGACAGCTCTGACTGTAACTTGTCACTGCCTCAGACAGAAAACTGCTCTACAAAAAGTAAGAGGGAGTCTTATTTCTGGAAAGGCCATTCTGATTCAGTTGCAGATTGTGTAACACTTGGAATGAGGAACAGCATTTTTAAATGGCATGAAAGTCAGTCTAGCTTATAGGGTTCAAGAACGTAATTATACTGGGATTGTGGGCCTGGTCTTCTTCAGCGTCATGACAATTAAAGTGAATTTTTTTTTCCAAAAATAGGAACTTGGACTGCAGAGTGCTTTTCCCTGCCAGGGTGAAGGTCTGCTGTAGAAGCCAGACATGTGTCTGTCTTGATCCCGTAAATGTTTTGTGATAGGAAGCAGGCAGACTTTGAAGAAATGCCTTTTGTGATTCTGACTAGCAGAGAGCTGTTCCCTCATGGAAACTGTGATTAGTTTTGGGGTTTTTCCCCCCCTAAAAGTCACCTCCACTGAATTGTTATAACAGGATTTACATGTTGAAAGTGTCCTTATTTACTGTAAGGACTGTTTCTTCTCTAGGAGGAATCCCAGTCACTGATGAAAGTAGCATGTGTGTGCCCTTCTGTAGGATGTTTTTTTCCTAAGGCCAGATGTGTAAGTCATAGAGCTCCCTACGCATACATGCTGCCCCAGTTTGAAGAAACATACAGCTCAGTTATCCAGTGTTTCTGTTACAGAACCGACCCTTATCAGAATGAGGAGTACCTTTGCATAAGGTGTGGAAATGGGTCTCTCACCCATCTGTGGATAGGATATATTTCCACTACAGATGGGTTCACTTTTTAAGAGTGACATGTAAAGGATAGATGTTGAGTTTGTGCCCTTTTGGCTTCTTTATGGGCTGTAGAGGACCCACCTAATTTTTATTTTGTTACTCTGGGGGGAGGCTGGGGAAGTGTGTGCAGATCTGCTTAGTGATTAAGAAATTCAGGTCTTGCTTACTCTGCAAGAGTGTATGGGTGACTGGAGAACTAGAAGTTTATGACATCAGATATCAAGGAAGTCAAACTTGATTAACTGAAAAGGGGAGTGATTTTTATTCAGATTGTTTAAAACTCTTGAACAGATTTGTAACTAAAATGCTCTGGGCAGAAAGCTCTGCTTAAGGCCCCAGGACCCATGCATCCCCTTCACAGTTAAGGGCTGAGAAAGTTCCCAATACTCAGCTGAGTCAGCCAATTGGTCCTCCAGCAACAATCAAGCCTTCTCCTTGCTGCACATATGGTTGCCAACCCTCCAGGATTGTCCTGGAGTCTCTAGGAATTAAAGATTAAACTTTAATTAAAGATAATGTCATGTGATGAAACCTCCAGGAATTCATCCAACCAAAGCGGAAAACCCTAGCTGCACACAACATGACACTTCCTGGTATTTTTTTAAGGGAGGTGGGCAGAAGCAGCAAACAAACAAAAAAAAAACACACACACACAAAAACAAAAAACCCAAGGCATTTTAGTTCATTATAAAGGACACCATCGTTTCTCCCCTCCTCCTATTCTAGTCACCTTGGTGAGTGCTGTACATTAGTCCACAGACCCACTTTGGATGGAGAGCCCTGAAGGTGCCTTTTGCCTGTACAAAGCAAACTATTACTTCTTACGTCTCTAACACCAATGCCAGTGTTCATGCTGCTTGATGGAAAATTAAGCACTCTGTCTTTCATAAGATGACTTATGAAAGATGGTGCAGTAATGACACCACATGATGCTTTCACAAGCTAACGTTCCTGAAGGAATTCTGGTCTTGCCCACATCTTGTATCTTTGTCTCACATCCTCTTCAGATAGATACACATCTCTTAAAAAATTATCATAGTGGAAATGAGTCAGTGACTGACATTGCTGATATGGTCACTGCTAAATCCAAAGTATTTGTAACAGCCTGACACAGGGCAAGTCCACCCCATCCCCTTTTGGGGGAGGGGCAAAGGCATCATAGCCTCATGGTTAAGTCTACCTAACTACCCTTATCTTCAAGGCAGTGAGGGCGAATGGCCAAAGTCTATATGGTCACCCTTCCTCACATGGCTGGGTGACCTAGTGGCCATTGTCACTATGTCTGCCCTCTCCTTCAGGGCAGAATGGCCTAATGTCCAGAGCCTATGAGGCCACCCTCCTGTGCAGGGCTGTGCAGTCAAGTGGACAATCAGAGAAGTGGACCGCTACGCAGGGGTGGGTGGCAGCCATGGTAGGGGGTCTGGGCCCTCCCTACTCCACCGAGTCTCAGCCCAGCTCTCCGGCAGTGGCGCGTGTGCTTGCGCCAAGTCATCTGGGATCTGACTGAAACACGCTAATGTCACCTGGACCAAGGGCTAATCTCCCCGGGCTACTTCCTACCCTGTCCCTGGTGCTGTGGTCTGGGCATCTCCGGGGTCTCTGGGTTCCTTGGTCTGCATAGGGTTGCCAGGTGTCTGGTTTTCAACCAGACCACCTGGTCAAAAAGGGACCCTGGTGGCTCTGGTCAGCACCACTTGACCAGGCCGTTAAAAGTCCGGTTCGCACGGAGCCAACAGGCTCCTTACCTGGCTCCGAGCGGCCCCTGGAAGTGGCGAATATGCCTTGGCTCTAAGGCTGAGAGATGGCCATGGGGCCTCTGTGCGCTGCCCCCGCCATGCCATGAGCACTAGCTCCACAGCTCCCATTAGCCAGGAACTGCACCCAGTGGGAGCTGCAGGGTCAGCGCCTGCAGGCAGAGACAGCACACAGAGCCTTCTGGCCACACCTCTGCCTAGGAGTGGAGGGACATGTCGCCACCTGTGGGGAGCCGCATAAGGTGAGCACCACCCAGAGTGCATACCCCAAAATTCCTCCCATATCCCCAACCCCCGTCACAGCCTTGAGCCTACACTCCTCCTACACTCTGAACCCCTTGGCCAACCTTGAGCACCCTCCTGCACCCCAAGCCCCTCTTCCCCAGCCCCACCCCAGAGCCCAGACCCCCAGCCTAAGCCCTCACCACTACCCCATATCCCAACCCCCTGCCCCAGCCCAGATCTCCCTCCCACACTCTGAACCCTCATTTCTGGCCCCACCCCAGAACACACCACCCAGCCCAGAGCCCATACACCTCCCACACCCCAACCCCAGCCCAGAGTCCCCTTCTACACTCCAAACCTCTCAGCCCCAGCCCGGAGCTTTCTCCTGCACCTCAAACTCCCCAGTCCCACCCAAGACCCCACACTCCCACCCTACAGCCCATACCCCCTTCCTTACCCCACCCCCCTGCCTCAGCCCAGAGCCCCCTCCCACATCTGAACCCCTTGGCCCCACTCAGCCATAAGCACCGACTTCTGCTGGCACCAGTGGGTGCTCAACCCCCCTCTGCCCCGACTCCATCCTTGCCCCTCCCCCATTCCAACCCCTTCCCCAAATCCCTGCCTCCTTCCCTGAGCACACCATGTTCCTGCTCCTCCCCCCTCCCAGAACTTGTTACACTGCAAAACAGCTGTTTTGCAGTGGCAAGCACTGGGAGGTAGGCAGAGAAGTGGGGACATGGCATACTCAGGGGAGGAGGCGGAGGTCAAGGTGAGTTGAGGTGGTGAGCTTGGCTGCCGGTGGTGCAGAGCACCCACCAATTTTTCCCCATGGGTGCTCCAGCCCCAGAACACTCACGGAGTTGGCACCTATGCCCCCAGCCCCTTCTACACCCCCAGCCCTCTCATCCCCAGCCCCACCCCAGAGCCTGCACCCCCAGCCAATTCCTCACCACCACCCCCACTCCAACTCCCTGCCCCAGCCTGATGAAAATGACTGAGTGAGGGTGGGGGAAGAAGCAGCAAGAGAGTGTAGGGGGAATGGAGTGACCAGGGGCAGAGCCTCAGAGAAGGGGGAACAGGGCAAGGGGGTTCAGTTTTATGCAATTAGAAAGTTGGCAACCCTATCCATGCAGCTTCCAGCAGCTCTAAATCCTCTTGGGTGTCCATAGGTACCTCAGCATCCTCTTGGGTCTAAGTGCTGCTAGCTTCCACAGTCTGGGGCTTCAGCAGCTCCCAGGCTAGAGCCTGCAAGGTGCATCCTCTCTCCTTAACAGTCAGCTCAGACTGAGCTTAGTTGCTCCCTTTTATACTGGTGCTACAGTTGGAGCATACCCAGCAGGGACTGGGGGGCGGAGCTTACTCCACTCAGAATGTGAAGTTAACCCCTTCTTGGCCAATGCGGGGCAAGTGCACCCTAGCACACAGCCTAAGTTTTGGTGTTATTTATATATAGTACAAGTCGAAAAGAGTAATGGTTGAGGGGGAAAAAGAGAATGAGGCATTTGGTTAGAACTGTGTTTTTTAACTTGTTCTGTTATGGCACATCAGAGTAGCTCACAATAGGCCTTGAAAGAGGGGTTAAGTCTCACTAATCCTCAGGTGGGAGGAAAGGTCATTGGCAGGATTTTAATTACAGGCTGCTGGCAGGAGGTGCGAGCTCTACCTAATCTAACATTTTTCTTTCTACATGCCTACTGATGCTTCTCCTTTAAGAGGAACAAAACAAAATGTTCTTTGCACAAAAATGTCTTGATATCATACCTGGGCAAAGGAAGGCCAACCCTCTGCAGCTTGCAGGAAGTTTAGTATCAAGATGACAAAGCAACATAGTGTACTATACTAATGGTAGAGAAGCTGGGATGGAATGTCTACTAAGCCTCCAGGAAATTATAGCAAGCCATTGCTCATACTATCTATGGTACTTCTGTGGCCCCCATAGCTATCCTCAGAACACCCTTGTGAGCTAGGGAAGTACTCTTATTTACCTTTTCTTTGGAGGGGGGAACTGTGGCATAGATACTTGCCAAAGTCACACAGGAAGTCTATAGCAAAGTATGGAATTGAATCCTGGTTTTCTATGCCCTAACCACTACCCCCATCATTCCTCCTCTCAAGTGCCATGACTACTTTAAGCTATTGCTCATACCCCTCTTTACCATATCTCCCTCCCACAACCTGCTCCCACTTATCTGCTTATCTTGCTCTTTCTTCTTGTCAGAATCCAAGATGTGAGCTCTCGGGGCATGGGCTGTCTTTATTTTACTGCAGTGAACACTGCCTATCACAACAGGATTGTGATCCTTCACCGAGGCCTCTAGTCAATACTGCAGTATAAGTAAATAATACTGAACGGAAAGGGAGGAAAATAATAAATAAATCATAAAAATATTTAGCATTTCTATAGCACCTTCCATCTGAGCAAAGCATTTTGTAAATCTAATTGAATTCAGTCTTAATCAATGAAGCCTTCATTTCTTAATTAACAAATTAAAAAAACCCATAATATTGTATATCTTACAAGTGAAGTAGTGGTGTAATAGGATATACTGAGTACATTAAATCTATTTTTTCTTTCTGTATGAGAAAAATTAATAAAAAAGGAAAATAAAAAAACTAGTTTTATATTGAGTGGGAAGAGAGGGAAACTCAGTTCCCTTTGTTGCAATAAATTATGTATATATGTACAGAACAATCTTCCAGTCATTCCATTCAGCAGAGTACTGCAAAGATTTCCATTAATTTAAGTATGGACCTTGCTGTTGCTGTTAGGAAAGTAATGATTGTGCATGGGCTTCAGAGCTGACGAGTTAAGAGGTTTTCTACTGGTGTAACCTTCATGCTCTACCCAGTTTGTCGTTGTAGGTGGTGCGGATTTGTCTAAGCAATATGATGAAGCAGTCAAAACAGTAGGCTCACACCAGTTGGTTTTTCAGCATAAATGCCCAAACGGTTAGTTTCACATTCAGGAACCTTGCGACACTTAGAAAACTGAAGGTTGAAGGTTCATTACTAGGGCAGGGAGAGTATGAAGTCTTTTGCAAAAGACTTCATTGACTGGAATCATCTCTTGACCTAAAAGATAAACTCTTACAAGAGCTGATAAGAAGAACTAGATTCCTGCTGGGGTTTATTGCCATTAGGTTTCATTATAACTGACTTTTTCCACATTTCACTCTTTAAGAAACAGTCTTTATTTTTTTAAATAAAGAGCTGTTAAATGTATTTCGTATCAACCAGGGCCTGGATAAAGCAATTCTAATAACAAAGCAAAATAGAATTGCAGATGTAAATGCTATTAATACATCCTTTCTAATTAAATTCCATCAGAAATCATACAGGGTATTTCTGGCCCCATCCTCATTTTAGTCCCATCATTTTTTGATTAACTATCCTCATGCACTAGGAATTAAGGTGTGTCTGCTAACTTTTTTGTGAATGATGTGCTGTTTTTAATATTAACAGCACCATCTTTTCACTGTTCTCTGAGCAGGGTTGGGAGGAGAAATATAATTACACACAATGGGTGTATAATTCATACATTCAAAATAACATTAAAATGATAGGTAGCAAAATATAACAATAGAGCAGCCTGCCTGTCATTCTTTTATGGGTTACTGGCACCCTCCAACCCCATTACAAACAACTCTCTTGAGTGAATATGTCATGAAGATGTGAGATAGATTAAAGCCACCGGTCATCCTTTGGGAACTCAATACATAGGGGATCCTTCTGCATGAGGTTGCAAGATATCTAATTTAAGTTTATGCTGAAACTGTACTTAGGCACACTCTGTCTCTGGGGCCAAGTGGCTGGAGTCCACAGTGTGCTAGAAACAATGTGGGGAAGTGAGCACATATTTTATGATCTTTCCCCTGTAGTCAATCCTTCTGGAAAGGTATGACAGACCAAATTTCTCAACTGTAATCTCAATGCTCCTATTGGGAGATAACATTATGCAGTTTGATGTATCTGGGGAATCAAAGGCCCAGTACATAGCTGACCTTTTGCATCCAGAAAAGTAATTCTGTTGCCCTCAATATATCCTCTTTCACAGAAAGACAGAACTAAATTTCCTCTAGTCACCAGGAAAGCTAAGCACTCTCTTAAGTATGGAAGCGTTTAAAAAATTAGGATTCTTTGTGCACAACTGACTTATAATTACACAACCTCTCCTGCTGGCATCGAAAGTTGAATGGGATTGCACAGGGTGTAAATCAGTGGCTAAGGTACATATCCTGAGTCCTGTCCATTGAATCTAGTCACACAAATAAAGGTTTAGTGCTTTTTATTCCTGTTAGTCCTATGGAGCCAACACAGCTATAGGAGACAGCAAGTTGGATTCCATTCTGTCTTGGGTATCATTAGCCAAATTGTTAACAAAGTTCCAGTTGCAGAACCTTCATTACTGGTTATGATTCATGAACTAAAAAGAACCCCAGCATAACAGTCAGATGCCATCTATTTACTTGTCAACCACACAAATCTGATATGAAGTTACTGAGAACTAACAAACAAGATTATCTTTTACCTACTCAGTTTTCAGAGTTCAAAGGTTTATAACTTGGGATAGTGGTGTAATTGAAAACAAATTGTTCACCTTTGCATGGGTGGAGAAAAGTTTTAGTGATGGGCCCCTTTCTGAAATCTTGCTTCAGGCTTATAAATGGTTGGGACTTTTAAAAAATTATTTGCATACTGCTTCATACAGGTGCATTTAAGCACAATATTTAATTCACAGATCTCATTCACTTCTTCCAGATTCTGCCCAGAGTAAGACTTATCTAAGATTTTCATAAATCCATTACAGGAAGTTTTCTAGCTCTCATAACTTAGTGCATAATATTGGAGATGTACATTTCAGAGTAACAGCCGTGTTAGTCTGTATTCGCAAAAAGAAAAGGAGTACTTGTGGCACCTTAGAGACTAACCAATTTATTTGAGCATGAGCTTTCGTGAGCTACAGCTCACTTCATCGGATGCATACCGTGGAAACTGCAGCAGACTTTATATATATACAGAGAATATGAAACAATACCTCCTCCCACCCCACTGTCCTGCTGGTAATAGCTTATCTAAAGTGATCATCAGGTGGGCACCAATTTATTTGAGCATGAGCTTTCGTGAGCTACAGCTCACTTCATCGGATGCATACCGTGGAAACTGCAGCAGACTTTATATATACACAGAGAATATGAAACAATACCTCCTCCCACCCCACTGTCCTGCTGGTAATAGCTTATCTAAAGTGATCATCAGGTGGGCTCAATTTATTTGAGCATGAGCTTTCGTGAGCTACAGCTCACTTCATCGGATGCATACCGTGGAAACTGCAGCAGACTTTATATATACACAGAGAAAATGGACCTGATGATCACTTTAGATAAGCTATTACCAGCAGGACAGTGGGGTGGGAGGAGGTATTGTTTCATATTCTCTGTGTATATATAAAGTCTGCTGCAGTTTCCACGGTATGCATCCGATGAAGTGAGCTGTAGCTCACGAAAGCTCATGCTCAAATAAATTGGTTAGTCTCTAAGGTGCCACAAGTACTCCTTTTCTTTTTGTACATTTCAGAGTAACTCAAAATCTTGGAACACAAGAAACATGAAATACCAAGGTCTGAGGATAACAATACTATTACATGTTTTCCATGTTTTATCACCTTTTCTTTAAGTATAATTTCACTTTCCATTCTCCCTCTCCCTATGTGTATGTGTTATGTGGACGTGAGTAAAAGAAAGTATGTGTAAGTGGATATATTTTCCAACTTTCAGTAGGCAGACATTCATGTATCTGTGCTCAGTGGCACCCTGGAGTTCTTATTGCAATATTTTTGCATCAGCTATGTTTGTTTTGACCAAAATGGACCTTAAAATTCTGTCACACACACTTAGGACTTGATTCATTGCTCCACAATGCAGCCCTCAACCCAGAGGATCCAGCCACTGGAGGATTCTCCCTGTGTTGGGGGATCCTTTGGGGGTGTACAGCAGCTGGGATCGGAGACATGGCTGGCAGAAAGAGGTTGTGCACTCCGCCGTCTTAAACTGCCTTAATAGCCTGTTGATCTCACATGAATTAGAGAAGTTTTAAGATTACTCTAGTTTATATCAGAGACCACCCTGGCATCTGGACAGCCCCAGCGCAGGGGCAGTACAAAGACAGTTTAATCCACTTTGGTACTTCTTTCTGTCTCCTGAGCTGCATTGAGTGCTTCTCAGCCATAGTCCACGACTGGGCCCTAGAGTTTTGGGATAACGACTTTTCAGTGTTGCAAGACTAATTTAATCCAATTTTATTAACAGAATATTTTAGTTTGTCTTTTTAATACTCTCTGCATTGTATAAATGTAACACATTTAATGACATCAGATGTAAGAATTTGATATGTTAATTACAATAGTTCCAGTGTTTTTACGGAGCTATATGGAATAGTGCTGATTGTAATAACCCCTGTGGAAAATAGATCATTGGAAATGAAAATGCACTATTTCAAATTGCAGCACTGAAAGCAATCAGAAAGAAATGGGTTTTCTTGAAGTCTAAAATTAACTGAAAACTTAATAATTGCCATGATGCCTGTCCCAAGTAAAAGCAACAGACTTTATATGACAGGAATTTAAATAGCTCTTAGATTTAATTTGTAATTTGCAGATAAATTAGATCCATCACACCTAAGCTATGGCTCAGCCTCACCAAAACCATAGAACCTATGTGACTTCTTCAATATCTAAGACACTGATCCTGCAAATGGACACTTATGCTCATGTGGGGTCTTGCTTTCGTTATCGGCTCTTGGAGATAAATAATACAGTAACTGGCACCTACCTAGCACTTATCTTCAAAGTGCTGTGCGTTTGCACAGTTAATGTTTATTAACTAAGCCTCATAAAAACCCTTTGTAATAGTCAGACGGTGCTAATAATATCTGGCTGAAGGGGAAACTGAATCACAGACGGGTTAAATGATTTGCCTGAGGTTACCCAGAAAATCAGTGGAAGAGTTGGGAGTAGAACTGCTGATACCTGGTATAGAGCTCATTCTTTTAGACTATGCCAGCATTCCAGAAGGTCAGGGCCAAGAGTTTTAGAAGTAGAAACCTCAAGTTAGGCTCCTAATTCTATAGTTAGCACCATATCAGCATTCTGACAAAGAAGGATTAAGAAAGACTTTCATGACAATTTTTCCTTCAGTCCTATTCCACTTATCTGTGTATATAAAAATACTGTGTGCCCCTAAAAAGAAAAGTTTGTAAAACACGCTCAAGGGTAAAAATTACAGTCTGTGAGACTTATTTTCTCTCTATGCAGACTTGAGTGAAATACATTTAGCAAAACAATGGGTGAATTTCACACCTCTGTATTTCATTGCTTTGTACATAACCAAAACTTTCATGTCAGACAGTAAATTGTGATTATTCAGACTGAACTATCCCCATAAAAAGTACATTTGTGACTTTGTTCCAAACAG
This sequence comes from Caretta caretta, assembly GCF_965140235.1. Classification (NCBI taxonomy): domain Eukaryota; kingdom Metazoa; phylum Chordata; order Testudines; family Cheloniidae; genus Caretta; species Caretta caretta. The sequence continues at coordinate 17,072,736 of NC_134217.1, read as the reverse complement.
CACAACTAGATATATTCTAGTTTCTAACGCATGGCACTGCAACAAAAGGACTTCCCGTTAATTACTGATGGTCCATTTAAAAAAGGAAAATGTGAGGTCAAAGAATAATTGACTCTTGGAAAAATGGAGTGCTATTGGAATGTGAATACAGGTTCGATTTTGTGATTTATGGCAAGACATAGTTTCATCTGGTATTTGGGTTACATTTCATTTTCCTTGGACTATTTGTTGCTAACGGTTGATTAATTGTTAGTATGCCAAGAAGGTTAGATGAGAGAAAAGTTGGCTGTGCTTTTGAACTTCTACAGGAATAGCATCAGTCTGTATTTTTAAATAAGAAAATTGTAAAATGTTTTCTGAGTTCAAGTTTACCTCCAAGTATCTGTTGTTCTTTCCCTCTCCCTCCCCCCAGATCCCCACATATAAACACTTATGGTTTCCAAAAACTTATTTAGTGTTTTCTTGTGCTACTTGAATAAAGTACTATTTAACAGCATCAAGGCAAAGGGCATGAAACCCTCTCCATTTTACCGGTTTTATGGTAATGTGACACCACTGACTTTACCTGAAGTACACCAGCAGAAAACGGGTCTAGCAAACTGGAAACTCAGTCCCAAAGATCCCAGCATAACAGCGGGAACAAGGTCCCTGGCAATAAAGAATGAATATCTATCTGTGTAGGCAATGATATCAAAATCATCACTCTGGCATCTAGCAGTAACAGGCGGCTGACAAGTCTGCAATGCAATAATATCCATCAACCGCTTTTTTACTAGAAAAAATTACTATGATTTTTTTTAAAGTATTTTGGGACCAAATCCTGAGGTTCTGTGCTCAGTCTCCATCTGGGGAAAAAAAATACAGTGTTCTTCTTATTAGAGTAAGAACTGAAGATGGATCTCAAAGTTTATCCCAATGGAAGTTTTAGATGTATATCCTCAGCTGGTGTAAGTTGTCATAACTTCATTGACTTCAGTGTACACTACCTGAGGGTCTGCCCCTTTGTTGGAATAGGAACTTCAGGGTTTGGCCTACACAACTTGGAATAAAGTCTGTGATTTCCATATATAAAAGGCTGCTCGCTTTAAACAATCTGAAATTAAAATAATTAGAGCTATATCCTGAGCAGGTGTAAATCAAAGTTGCCTTTAAATCTGAATTTATGAAACAGCTTCCCTGTATTTATTTTATTAGCATAACTTAGTATCTTTAACTGCTCTAGATATGCTTCAGAGAGTCAAACTGTATATGTGCATTCCAGGAAACAACAAAAGCTCGGCATAAAAACATAATGGGCCATATTTTCAGTGGCCTCAACCCAACTTCTGCATTTGCACGCACAAGGTTTGGGGGGGGTGAAGGGGACTGTGCCTGAATGACAGCTACCAGACCACACAGCTGCCATTTGCACCTAGCCATCAGAGTTCTTGGGCACCTACAATTGCTTACCCATGTACTTGTGTGTGCTGTTCATGGCACACAGATTTAGAGGTTGCTTTTGAAAGCTGGTCCAATAGGGTTGAAATGTAATATCCTAGCTAGGGCTGTGCAAAGCTATTGCATGCTACTGACAAGTACAATTGTTAGGTTAAATATCTTACAAATACAATGTAAATACATTCAGGGTTTATGTGAAAGAATATGGTACTGTAGTACAAAGAATGAAAAGACCGAGGTGGATCCAGCCTGCTGGCTTTGTAGTAGCACAATGCTCTCGCTCTCCAAGGGGGGAAAAAAGATTTGTTTCACTTCTGAGCATCTCCGAGAGGCTGATTCTGATGGCATTATGTCAGACTTTGAGATGATTTGGTTCTCTTATTTTCAGGCTCCAGGGAAGTTCAAGTCAGTATCTGCCTAGGGAGGAGGAAGGTTGAAATTCCAGCCCAAATCGTGATTTAAATTGTTCACATTTACTTCAGTGGGAGCAGGATTGGGCCTTTTAAAAGGAAGTTGAGCATGGTGAGTGAAATCCTGGTCCCCCCTTAAGTCAATGGCAAAACTCCCATTGACTTCAATGTGGCCAGGGTTTCACCGGTTAGCGTGTAAAATAAAGCTCCGCTTGACTTGTCCACAGCCCCACTTGAATTCTCACTGCCTTCAGGAGGTGCTTTTGGTCAGCAAAGTGGCAAAGGAGAGCTAATGCTCAGGCCCCTGAAAAAGAGCATAAGAGCTTTCCACTGACTAAAATGTAAATTGGATTGGGCACTAAAAAACTGTCCACACACCCTCAGCTCCAGGAGCTCCTCCATTTGAATCTTAAGACGTACATTGTACAGCCTGTCTAGCCTGATTCTTCACCACCTTGCTTCTTGTGGAGTCACCCAGATCTGCACAAAGTGAATGTAAAACAATGGCAAAGCTGAATGGCAGCACTTTAGCCCCACTTTACTCAGTGGCAAACCTTTATCCTTCAACATTTCTACACTTATCTTAACCACGACTGGGTGTGTGGCTTACTAATCCATTATCTTAACATGCACTTCCAGGAAATAATAATAATAATAAATAATAAAAAAAGAGACTCCTGGGCAAGAAGGAGGTTTCCGGCACAGTGCAACTACTTAATAGTGCAAATTCCTTTGTATTTAGGTATCTGTATTTAGGAATCACCTCTCTCCATGTTTTGCCAGTTTATTCTTCTCATTCTCTTCTTTAGGGTATAAGAGTTTATTTTTGTTAGGGTTGCTGAATAGCATGATGAACAGGAGACCAGTCATGTGCCAGCAGGTGGTTTTATCAGCAGGTTTTACAGACAGATGTGGGATCAGCACAGCTCAGGAAATACTCACTACAGGTTCAAGATTGGTTTTGTGTACATACTTTGTTCTAAAAAGAAAAGGAGTACTTGTGGCACCTTAGAGACTAACAAATTTATTTGAGCATTATTTGAGTACTCCTTTTCTTTTTGCGAATACAGACTAACACGGCTGCTACTCTGAAACCTGTACTTTGTTCTGTAAATCCCCAATACATTTCTGTCTATTTAGTTGTACTGTAATAATCATAAAAGTGTTTTGCTGGGATTGAATGACTCAGGGGGTTAGGAATGGGCTAGGCTGCAGAACCTTGCAATTTTGGATTGCAGGTTTAAATCCAGCCAAGGTCAGTGATGACCCAACAGCGACACCATCGGATGGCTCTTTGGTGAGCTTTGAGAAATGCGTTGGATATCCTGAATCCAGTTCCCAGCTGGCAAGTGTCCACATCACAAAATGCACCAGCACAATTGACAATTTGCAGCCACCTTATTGGTAGTCCTAGCAGAGAGGCTGAAGATTTAATTGGCATAGAGCAGGTCAGGTCTGAGACACAGCAGGGCTATATGGAGATTCTCACTGCCTACAGAAACCCTTCTAGCTATAGATGCAAAGAGAGTGTTCTACCCACAGCGGGCAGGAAGACTGTCCCATTGGCCCATGAGCCCAGTGCTCTGCTTGCTGCATAGGCTCCATATGGATCTCAGAATCAAATTCCAAGCTTTGTTCCTGAGACTGGCACAGGTTACCTGAAGAACCTACTACCCACAACAGCTACCTTCCATTGGAACAACAGAATCTAAATCTGGGTTTCTGGCAAGGGCGCATACCACATAAAAACTCAATATGGTGTGAACATCACTTTGCTCACAGATATGTATTTGGTAACAATAAGTCTCATGGACAGACATTCGCAGTAGGATGATTTTAGGAAGGAGGTTTAAGGGATGCACAGAGATACTGAGACAGAGTGAGTGGGCTAGGATTGTTAAACATCCTCAGAGACAAGTAGGCAGACAAACCAATTCAGAAAGAGAGGATAATATTTTGGTATAATCCACCTCTATATAAATCCACCTGTTTTTCCACTCTTTCTAATAGAAGGCTACTATACATTGGCTTTCACTTACACTAACCTTTAAGGTCTTCTGTACAGGATCCTGTATTTTGAGGAGATGTATCAAACTTTGTGAGCCCAATTTTCAGAGATGATGAGCACCTTTAACTCTCTCATTGAAGTCAGTGGGAACTGCATGTGCTCAGCAGTCAGCACCTCTAAAAATCAGGCCATGGGCATGTCAGATTTGGCTTCATTTCTCATAAGAAAGAGTGTAAGAGGGAGGGGGAGAAACTATGTCCAAATCTTATGGTCACATGGTCTTAAAGCCCAATAAGACACTTGTGACCTGATGGGAAAACAGTAAACCCATTGGATTGACTAATACTTCTAGGTCTTGGATTCCCACAGAGAAAATACGATGAACGTATCAGAACCAAGAATCTTGTATCTTCGGATCAATGGAGTGCTGCCTACATGGCAAAATTTCTCATGAGAAGTTACACTTTGTTTTTCAGAACATGTTACAGAGAATGGTATATCAAGTTGACCAGGTATGTGCCCAGATGTGCCCCACCTCCCCCAGTTTCTATTAGCCACAGTAATTATGCTGTTGCAACATATTTTCATTTACAGAATTACTTGGTGGCAAAAAATAATCATGTTTTGTGACTCCATTTCCCCTGGTATTGGGAGCCAGTGATTTCTTTTATTGTTGTTCATCCACATCTTTGTCTCCACAAGAAACTACATATTAAGGGAAGAGACTATGCAGCTTCTTAGTGATACATGATCACTAATTTCTTGTGCCAATTTGTGTTTTCATCTTCTTCTTTCTTAAGCTAGACTTTACTTCAAGAAAAGTGATGATCAGTTCTTGAGTATGCATTATGTAATGATATTTATGAAAGCTGATACTGACTTACCTCTTCTATGAGATCTCTTCTTTTTACTTTCTAATCCTCCCAAACTCAGTGACACAAAGCTCCAGGGTGCACTTTTGTGATACTGTTTTGACAATACCGTTTAGATGTCTTTACAGAATTGGCAAAGCCACAAGAAAGTTGCTAGGAAAAGTTTTCACAATGTTCTCCATCTGATAGTGTATATATAATGGGAGCCCAAGGAGAAACCCACTACAGATGGCCAAGCAGCTAACATTTGGGTTAGACTAACCCAGGGATCCGAATTGTGTCATACATCCACATGCACAGTGCAAGGAAAATAAAACAAAGCACTTTAGTCAAGAAAATTGTTTTCTAAGTTAAGAAATCAAAACAAAGAGCAAGGGAAGAAAAAGTGGCAAGACACACTATGATTTTAACAAAATCAGTTTACTGCTCTTGTGCATGGAGACTCTTGGTGCTACTTTTCCCCTTCTCTTCTCACAAGCCTTTGGGAAAGAGCAATTGCGATAAAGGAAATTCAGAATGCTGAGCAAACAGAAAAGTGGGGACTTGTCATCTTTCTTCTGGGGACAGTCTGATATAGTTAGGTTTCAGAATGCCTTGTAACTTTCATTCCACCTCCCCGGGACATGAGCAACTGCAGTAGGGTGGGGTTGTGGGGCTTACCAACTTGGTGGTTGCCTGGATAGTCACCTGACTATTCTATTTAGTGTCTTGCTTATTGACAGTCTGCATTTATGAGTCTATATTATGGAAATCATGGACCGCAATAATAGGTAGCATCCTTGCCTCAGTGGCAGAAGTTTTGTGAGTTTGTTCCCCTCTCATCTCTGTCTGCAGTTACCCTTCCTTGCACTAGAATAAGAAGGTCAGCCAGACCCATACAATTAGAGGAGATTGTATAAGGCTGACCTTGTACCCTGTCAAATCCTTTCATGTGTGGGCAGTCTTTAGCAGTAGCAGCATAGAAAACAGAGTGAGAGATGTGCTTATAGATGTGCGAATGAGATTGTTAAGACTTTTTTTCCTCACTCTCCGCAAACTAAGATAGTACCTCTGCCACTTGGGTGAACTTAGGTTATTCCCACTCATATCTAGCAGCCCATGGTTTCTTCCTTTATCTTGACTTCTGCTATTTTTGTTCTATGATGTCTCTGCTTTTGCACTATTGGGAGTGGATTGTGTGTGGATCACTAACTTTTGGACAGGTCAGCTGTCTCAGCCTGAGCACCACTAGAAGGATACTAATAAGAGGAAACTAATACATCAAAAACAATTCTCCCTTTTTCACTCCATACCCGTCTCCCAGGCACACTGCTTTCTTCTGCTCTTGTTGTTGCTGCCCTTTCTCGCTCTGAGTTTATACTCCGGTTTCTGTAGATGGTACTATACCAAGAAGAGATGAAGATTGACTTTTTTGGTCTGCTGGTCCTGCCTGAACAAGTCAGAGTGGAGCCTACAATTCAAAAGGGGCAATGCAGAAAAAGACATTACATAATTGACATTACAAAATGTGCAAAATTATTTCAATATATACATTTTTTAAACACGGTTGCTGTTGGAAGAAAAGTGAAGACGCTGTAGGGAATGTACCCAGGGGATTTGAAAATGGCTCTCTGAATGTCAGATCTGATCTCTGGGGTGTTCTGGGCCTCCAGTGCAATTGAGAAGCGGTCATTGACCACTGGCTGTTGCTGAAGTTTGGCCTAGGAAGACAAGGAAGACCTAGGATATATAAAGTGTATCTGTTGATTCCTTGACTGAAGCTGAGGTGCAGAAACCTTGTAATGACTAACTGAGCGTGTGGAGGTAGCAGCTTCATTTTTCATGGCAGGATCACATGGAGTGCTGAGAACAGAAATCTGGGGGTGAGGTAGGGTAACCAGATGTCCTGATTTTATAGGGACAGTCCTGATATTCGGAAATTTTTCTTATATAGGCACCTATTACGCCTTCCCCCCCCCCACACACACTCTGTCCTGATTTTTCATACTTGCTATCTGGTATGGGGGTTGCTTCAGTATTTTTTCATGTGGCTGGGAAATGTCTAAGACCGTGCCAATATACTGGCCACACACTCTTCTCTCAACCTGCAAGGAGTTCTTGCGAACGCTTCACATTTGCTTCAGTTTATAGAAAAAGGACTGTGCAATGCAACCCAAGTCCTGGGTTTTTCCATGAAAGCTGTAGGGAAAAGTATCTACAGCTAACTCACATGAGTGTCACATAAAAGGAGAGGTATGTGGAGGCCATTAGGACAGGTTTGCCTGGGGAGCTAAGTAATGAACCAAGCTTCTGTCTCCAGAGACCTCCACTATCCTTGACCTGTATTGAAAAAAAAGAGACTTTCATTCTACTTTCACCACAGAGGGAATTTCACGCTACCCAGGTTCACTATAAATGGCCAATTCTATACCCCCAAAATAGGCAAGACTACCAGTGAAGTCAGTCGAATTTCAATGGGAATTTCGTCTGCCTGGGGATATTGGACTGGTGTCTTTGTGAGTTCTCCTTTATTGTATAGATGGTAGAACCTGATACACCATTGCTCATAAAATCCTTTGCTTATCGTATATTATCCATGCTGGTTGCATTTGTTATTCATTTATCACCATAAATATGGGTTGGCCACATCACTCGCAATTGGAGAGCTGCACATGTCTCTGGGGACTGAATTTGCAGAATCTTTGTTACCAATGATGATCCATGAAAAGGAAACAGCCCATTTGGACTCTCAGAGCCCAGGCTGTGTTTACAGGGCTGGCAGTTAAAAACAAAAAAACCCAAAAACTATCCTGTTACTTGTATAAAATGAGCAAATCGATTTGGAATCAATCAGCTACACTCAACATGGAACCCTACAATAATATTTCTACAGTCGTTGTACGTTAGGGATCTGCCAGGGCAAAAAGCAAGTGTTGTGTCCATTGGAAACCTGAGAATCTCCTCTTTCCACTGGTATAAAGCTCCCACTTTTAGACCTGATGGTTTACAAGTTACCAGACCTTAAAGCTATCACTGGTCCAGCAATCAATATTGTCCATGTGTAGCTCAGATCACTGAGATTTGGCAGAAATTAGTAAAAATTTATCTGGCAGAACACTGTGAACAAATTAAAGAGTGGCAGTTTGAAACTACTCAGATTTTTGGTATGTTTGAAGTAGTCTTAGTGGAAATAGGTTAGTACAGAAGTTCTCAAAGTGCGGCCAAGGACCACTAGTTGTCTGCACAACTTTTGCTGATGGTCCACAGAAAGCAAGCTGCTAACATGATACTGGATCTATGTAGATGCTTTTGACTCCATCAACTTTTCCAAACAAGCAGTTGCTGTAGTTGCCCCAGGAATGTTAAGAAATCGCAATTGGGAGGAGAGGTGGTTGTGACTGGAAGGGGAGGTGGATGATAAGACAATCTTTCCACACTAAGTTCCACACTGTGGAGAAGTTTCCAGACTCTTGGTTAGTGGAGAGGATGCAAGGGAAGCAGATAAATGTGCATGACAAAGTAATAGCTTTGTAGTTTGTCATGTGGATAACACCACTATATAAATGGTGTGGATTTATGGTAGAAAGATTAAACAAATATGGAGATCTTGTGCATACAAAACATGCAGGTAACATTTTTGGAAGCTAGATTTGAAAACTAGGTCTGGAATTTTATTTTTATTATAAAGTCCAAGCCTTCTTCAACTATTCATTTAAAAGGGCTTCACTTTATTGTGGAATATATTTTTTGTTTGGTTCACAGAAAGTGTATTCTCTTAATAAGTTTGTTTCTTTAAGCGGAATTAATATAAATGAGTCCTGTTCTACAAAGGTTTCATTTAGATATGTTGTATTTCTTCTTCCTCTTTGTATGTAAAATACTTGTTTGAAATTGTTTTAATGTAAGTGCTATATACCATCACCCTCTATGTGATAAAGTACGGGCTAGTCATTCCATGAATGACATTTTTATATGGCATCTCAATTATCTTTTCTTTTTATGAAATAATAACTATATCCTCCATTAAGTTCTAGGGCCAGCTGTTAGTTGCAGCTCTGGTTATTAATGAGTTAACAGGAATCACAGCCCATTTATTCTTAGAGAACCTGATCCAAAGCCTATTGAAGTCAAAGGAAAGATTCATGTATTTTCGATCTAATCTATACTTACATTGTCAATGTTTCTGCAAGTCATCAGAAATGAAACAAGAAGCTGGGGCAGCTGTGGTTGTTGTATGTATAGACAGTGTGGCCTCGTGGCTAAACCATTAAACCAGGACTCAGGAAACCTGGGTTCTATTCTCGGCTCTGCTGCTAGGTGACCTTCAGCAAGTCACTAGACCTCTCTCATCTTCAGTTTCCCTATCTGTAAAATGGGGATAATGATGCTTACCTCCTTTGTAAAGTGCTTTGAGATCTATGAATGAAGGCACTATGTAAGAGCTAGATATCATCATCATTATGGATGTTTGGAGCCAGAGTGCAGGGAGTTGTTGTACTGTAATCTTTATTGAAACCTGGATCCTGACAGGCTATGTCTACACTAGAAGCAACTTGCCAGTATAGCTATACTGGGATGCTATACCTGCAAAGAGCTCGTGGTGTGGACACAGCTTACAGCAGCAAAACTGAACTTTTGTCAGCAGAGTTTATTCCAGCCCCGAACTCCTTCCCCCAAGTGAAAAAAACAAAAAAAACCCAAAACCCAAACCCCCACAGTTTTGCTAGGAGAGTTGCATCTACGCTCAGGACTTCTGCCAATATAGCTCTGTCAGTCTGGGATCACACCTCTTCACGCGCCTGACCGACAGAGATATTTTGGCAGAGGTTTGCCGTACTCAGTCACAGTGGTGTTACCATAGCATTGAGAGTCAGTCATTGGAATCTGTTCTGGTTTGTAGAGCTCATTCCACTTCATTATGACTACATAAGTGGCACTTGCAAGTACATTCTTCACTTTGTGTTACCGACCCATATTTTTGGTTTCAAACAGCACTGTTTCCCACGCAGTATTTCAAAGAGGAAACACTAGTCACCTCTGACACAGTTTCTTTCTAAAACCATGCACGTTCTTATCCAGGGCAACATTTTTATGCAGGGTTATGTTATTCCCCAGCGGCTGTACTGGCAAAGTGCAGTATGTTTAAAATTTCTCAACATAGACTGTGGAAGGATCCTCCTGAATATTTTCTGTAAGGCTGCCTGGAAAAGTGCAGGGAGGACTTCTGGAAAAATCGCTTTTAATTTTTCATCAGAATTTCAAAACCGTAGAAATTTGCTCACCAGCTGTAATTTTCTGCATTCTCGGGCATTTTCAGCCTGCAGAGGGGGAACTGGCGTGTTTTTCCAGCGCACCCGCGTTCAGTAGCAAAGCAGTTACCGTGTCACCATGATGAAATGTTGCCGTTCTGCTGTTGGTACTTCAATAAGTCAATTCATTTAAGCTGTCATGGTGATGGGCAGACTGGAGTCCCTGAGATGCCAAGTAAAACAACTTTCTCCTGGAAGGATGATACGTGGATGGAACAGTCTAGTGAGGGGGGTGGGAAAGTCCATTTCTGGACCTTTTGGCATGTTGAATTGTTCTATTTGTAACTTTTTGTACCAAGCCTGTAGCACGGGACTGATGATTCATAGATGCAGTTGAATGAATGAATACAAATATTGGCCGAGACTGTACAGCTGTGCAGGGATACTCACATAGCAGCAGGAAGCACTGCCAGATTCTTCTTGAATCCTCATGGTGTTTCCTCTGCATTTCTCTATTGCAGGGGCGGGGGAATGGGGATTCGCTGACTTACGGGAAGAGCAGAGGATCAGATCCACAAATTCTGTGCATCTCCCAAGATCCATGTGGGCTGCATGGACTACAAGGGGACACAGGAGCCCTGTTCCTCTGCAGCAGCTCTGGTGGCCCTGGCCCCCTGGCAACCTGAGTCCGCTGTCAATAACTTTCTCAGAAGCCTCTTTCGGGGGAGTTCCAGTGTGGAGGGGCTCCCAGAGAGTGTAATATATCGGTGAGTCCCCTGCTCATTCCTGGAGTACCCTCTTCCCAAACATGGATCCCCAGGCCTGGAAAACCCTCCTCTCAGGGGCACCGCAAGGCTCCAGAAGGCCCTGGTGCAATAATATGATAAGGGTCTCCTTCCCAGTTCTAAAAATCTAAAATTTTGCTTTCCTTTACTACCTTGGAAAATCAGAAGATAGCCTGCACATTGTGTTTATGTATTTATGGGTAAGACAGCTATCCAAAAGGTTCTACGTACACCTTCATACAGAATGCTCACTGGCAGGGATGTAGTGCTACATCTTATAGTGCAGAAGTCCTGCAGAAATGATCTCCAGCTAGCAGGTCTGTCACATGTGAGATATACGATAGATTTTGGAGACTGTGAGGTCATCAAAAGATAAAGCACCTATATTCAAAACAACTTTTTACAAGTAAATTTTATCTAACTGAAAATCTGCACAACAGCAGTTGTAAGACTTCACCCATTAGTAATAAATACACACATTATATCAGCATAAAACCCAAGTAACTCAGCTTTTATATGCCAACTTTCAACTAAATAGCAAGGCACATCCAAAGCACACATGTAGTTAGTCAAACAGTCCAAGGGCTTGAGTCACCATTGTATTACTCCAGTTTTGAGCTCGTGTAACTCCTCTGGAACTAAGAGAACAGGGTTACACTGCTTAAAAATAATGCAATAGAGAATCAAGCCCCAAATCTTTAAGCCTGAACCCACAATTTTACCCATGGAGCAAAACTTGCAATTTGAGCACAAAGCGGCTTTGACTTGCATTCACCAATCATGTGGCTGGGCACCAAATGCAAACAAGTGTTGTCAGAAATATACAAAACACTCTTGAAAATGTGGCGTCAGAGTCACAGAATCCAGAGTAGCAGCCGTGTTAGTCTGTATTCGCAAAAAGAACAGGAGTACTTGTGGCACCTTAGAGACTAACCAATTTATTTGAGCATAAGCTTTCGTGAGCTACAGCTCACTTCATCCACGGAAGCTTATGCTCAAATAAATTGGTTAGTCTCTAAGGTGCCACAAGTACTCCTGTTCTTTTTTAGAGTCACAGAAGCAGAACACAAGGATCCATACTGCCATACAACAAACAAACAAAAACCTACCAGTCTAGTAAAACAACTACTCTCTCAGAACTTTTTCAAATATCATGATATCTAGCCCATTTTACACTGCTATCTAAATCAAGCACTTATGGTATGTCTGCTTCCGTACCATAGAAATGTTAACTGACCTAGATAAAAAGCCAGCCATCACCACCAGCTGTAACATCTTCCAAGTATCTCTCAGATACACTATTCAGATAGGGTTTGATCCTACCCCGTATGGGGCAAGATTCACTACCAAGCCCCAGCTATCTTTGGGCCATTCCATAAACCCAACTAACTGGCTGATCAGACCAGGTTGATGATGGTTTTTTATTGTCAAAAATGTTCCCTGGGAGCTAGAGTGCACCAGTGAACATAGCCTTGTTCGGAGAACACATTCTACCAGTAAGGAGACAGATTCTGATCAAGGGCTGCTCCCTATCTGTCCCCTGCAATCCTCCCCTGGCTGCTGCCTCCTCTTTCACTTCATGGGGCGAGGACCATTCACCATCTGCCCTCCACAAACCTCCTCATCCTCCACCCCAAGCGGGGGGGTGGGGGAGGACCTCCTGCCCTGTTCCCCTGGAGTTGCTCAATTCAACCACAACAGGACCCAGGAACCCCCATCCAGCCCCGTGCCCTTTACACCGCGCCTGCATGCTGCACCCCCAGCCCACCATACCCCGCCTGGGCCCCCATCCTGCCCCCAACACCTGTCCAGATGAGCTCCTCCCTGTTGGAACAACGGTCATAGTGTGAGTCCATGGTGGCAGCCAGGAGCTGCCCAGATAGCAGGGCCCTTGGGGGCTGGGCATTGCCATGAAGCCCTGGCAGGACTGGCAGTGTCACCAGGAGCAGGCCCTAGCTGCTCAGAACCCAAGTCACAGCTGCAATCTTACTCAGGGTGGGGGTGGGGAGCAGCTGAGTTGTGGGCAGCCCAGCAGCAGGGCACTTCCTGCTCCTTGGAGCCCCATCCGCTTAGACTGTGGCATAACTGCAATGGTGCCGAAGGTAGAGAGGGCTCTGCTAGTTGGGTCCCCATATCCTCTTGGGCCCTGGTGTCACTGCACCACTTGCTCTCCATCGTAGCTATGCCACTGCTTCCTCGGGGGGTGGGAGAGATCTGCAGGAGGCAGATCACGAGGACATGATCTGGCCTGTTGTATTAATAACAAAAAAAAATCCCATGTATCCCGTGGTACAATATCTAGGAACCAGCAGATGGGAACTGTTGAAATAAGTGTTTGCTATGGATGGATTCTATTCCTTCCTGCGTATCAGTATCAGAATTGTTGACTACATTCCAGTTATAGGGCCAATTAGTAAGCCCTGCGGAACCCCCCACTGAAAGTAAGGGTGCTGTTCAAGGCCTGAGCAAGGGCATGGTGTGGCCTGCAAAAGCTTTATCGTTAGTAATACATAAGAAAGAAAAAACCTAGCTTGACTCTCAGCCCAGGCTGAATTTCCAGGGCTGATCCCTGGGACGAAAAAAGAACACACTGGATAGAGAACCATGGAGACAGCCCCACAATGCTATTTTTATCACCCCTTTTCAAAGTAGAGCTGCATTTTCTGTAAATGTACAAGACAGATCATTGTGGAGATTAAAGTCCTCCTAACTCCCCAAAAGTACAGCATGAGCAGCAAGTTCTCCCCTTGCTTTTACTGCCTTCTGCAGGGATCACTCCTATACAGGAACAGTAATATTGAATTCTGACACCTAGTTCTTCTACAGTGCTCTCCATCAGTAGATCTCAAAGTCTTGTACAAAGAAGGTCAGTATCATTATCCTCACAAAAAGAAAAGGAGTACTTGTGGCACCTTAGAGACTAACCCATTTATTTGAGCATAAGCTTTCGTGAGCTACAGCTCACTTCATCGGATGCATTCAGTGGACAATACAGTGAGAAGATTTATATACACACAGAACATGAAAACTGACTTGCCCAAGGTCACTCAACAGGCCAGCAGCTGACCCTGGGCTCCCGAGTGCTCTATCCAATAGGTCACGTTGCTTCTCATAACATACAGTTACTGCCCTTTCTGCTGAGAACGCCAAGAATGGTGCCAGTGAGGAATGTGGTTTTGTAATGTGGATGCCTGTCCCCTAATAACTATACAGAGACCAAAAAGCACATTTCACATAAGCTACCAAACACCTGCCAGCAAAGCTTGGAAAACGTGATTAAACAAATGAAACAAAGTTCTTTTACCTTCCTAATTTTCTAAATGTCCAGCCATTATGCATTTATTTAGAATTCATTGCCATGAAGTCATTGTGTATTCAGGTGGAATGTAAAGTGAACACCATAGGAGTTTGACAGTAATTCGACATTAGTTAAGCATTAGTTGACAGATGTACAAAGCAAAACCATTATTTCTCCCATACATTCTGTCATGACATTTTTTTTCCTATTGTGGTTTTCATCCAATGAACTGCCTCTGCGCTCTATATAAAATGCTGAGATGAAAGCCTTAGCTTACAAGAAATGTTAACTATTGTATGGCTATTGTTGCTCAAAGGGTTTTCAACAATAATTAGAGGTGAGCAAGAGGGAAACAATTTTGTTTAGGATGGAAATATTTTGCAAAACATTAGGATTTTTCATTTAATCTGTGTTTCTCTTACCCAGATTTCACCAGCCTGAGTTTCAGGTATATACAACATTTCAAATATAATGCCTTGCCTCGATATACTAGGAGAAGTTGTACAGCTAGATGTATTTAAAAAAAAATTGGAATTCACAATTGTTTATCTGAATCCCAAATTTTATCCAAGTCAGAGTTTATTTGAAATTCAGCTCATGATATTGTGAAATCACCAGAATGCTTTGGAAAATGTTGCCTTTAATTAGCACGTTAGTATGTACAGTACACACTGACCACAAACAAACACTATCAATACTGAACTCAGGCATCTTTCACTGAAATAAGCAGGACCTATAATTATATAAAGGATAGATTCATATTATTATTCTACAAAGTAAACTTTTGAAAATATTAAACATAAAAACATTTTTAAAAAATCAATGCAAATTACAACTCCACATGAACTCAGATTGTGGTCACTGGGCACAAAACATGGAGGTAAATTGAGCAAATCATTAAATCTATATGAAGTACTTGTATGTCCCCGTTTACCATAGTATCTGAGCGCCTTGTAATTTTCGATGTATTTCTCTTCATAACAGACATGTGAGATAGGGAAGTGCTAGTATCCCCATTTTACATTATTATCATTAGAATAGATCGAGTATTTATATACTGGTATGGAAGGATTCGATTTTTATTGGTAAATGTCAGTAAACATCAATTTCACAACACACAAACTGACAAAAAAATACTTCCATTGATAATAATCAAAATTTACGGATAGGCAAAGTAAGAAAAATGCTGCTTGAGAACTTAGAGTTTGATTTAAGGGTATTTACTGTGTATATTTTGATATGTAATGCTGACAATGTGTGTTTGAATGGTTAAAATGCTTTAACTTTTTGAATCTCAACATCTACTCATGAAATAATTATTGTCCATCCTCCCACAGTGTCTGACCATCCCTATAATTTCCCACAACTGTGAAAATTTAAAATCGATAAAATTTAAAAATGTTGATATTATCCATTTAAATTATTAAAAAAGAAAAATTGAATTCTGCCAAGCCTACTTAGATAGCACTTTACATCCTTAAATCTCAGAGGTGATTCTAGAAGGTGAGAGAACATTATTCTTCCCATTTTACAGACAGGGAAACCAAGGCACAGAGCACGTAAATGATTTGCCCAAGCAAGCCAATGTCAGAGCCAGGAATAATGCCTGTGTCCCCTGACTTTCTGTCCAGTGCCTTAACATCTGACCCAGGTTGTCTCCATAAACTTTGTACTGGTACAAGGAAAAGAATGTATACTTACTGTTGGACCTCAGCCTCAGTAGTATGCTAGGAAAAATAGATTGCACAGTTCATACCTAAATTCACCAGTGAGAAGACAAATGGAACCAGACCCTGTGCTTCCATGAGAAACTACCAAAAGACTTTACCTTCTGCGTTCATATTGGACTAGAAAGTCTTAAGACTTCCAAGTCCTTATGATCCTACTGGAGTTTATTAAATGTTGCAACCATTTGAACAGGAAAGTTTGTTATATTTCAGCAAGGTCAATCCCTCCTGGTATTAATTTTTAGTGTTTTCCCCTATAAATTTTGCTGTGTTGTTTCAGTCATTTTTGAGGATACAGATGGACAGTGCTAGTAATAAAGATATTTGACTGTAATAAATGTTTTTGTTTTAGCTTTGTACAAACGCTCATTGGAACAAGAAAATCAATTAGACAAAAACTGGCCAGCACACCTAAGCAACAACAGTCTATTGAACAGTTAGTGAAAGGGTGATCCTGGCATTCCCATTCTTTGGGCAAGTGGAGATCAGGAATATTTTGGCATTTAATGTTTGATTTCTAAGAGGGTTGTCAAGGTTCCTTCCCCACTCTGAACTCTAGGGCACAGATGTGGGGACCTGCATGAAAAACCCCCAAGCTTATTTTTACCAGCTTAGGTTAAGCTTCCCCAAGGTACAAACTATTTTACCTTTTGTCCCTGGACTTTATTGCTGCCACCACCAAGCGTCTAACAAATATAACAGGAAAAGAGCCCACTTGGAAACATCTCCCCCCCCCCCTCCAAAATCCCCCCAAGCCCTACACCCCCTTTCCTGGGGAAGGCTTGATAAAAATCCTCACCAATTTGCATAGGTGAACACAGACCCAAACCCTTGGATCTTAAGAACAATGAAAAAGCAATCAGATTCTTAAAAGAAGAATTTTAATTGAAGAAAAAATGTAAAAGGATCACCTCTGTAAAATCAGGATGGTAAATACCTTACAGGGTAATCAGATTCAAAACATAGAGAATCCCTCTAGGCAAAACCTTAAGTTACAAAAAGACACAAAAACAGGAATATACATTCCATTCAGCACAGCTTATTTCATCAGCCATTTAAACAAAACAGAATCTAACGCCTATCTAACTAGATTGCTTATTAGCCCTTTACAGGAGTTCTGACCTGCATTCCTGCTCTGGTCCCAGCAAAAGACAACACAGACAGAGAGAACTCTTTGTCCCCCCCCGCCCCCAGCTTTGAAAGTATCTTGTCTCCTCATTGGTCATTTTGGTCAGGTGCCAGCAACGTTATCTTAGCTTCTTAACCCTTTACAGGTGAAAGGGTTTTTCCTCTGGCCAGGAGGGATGTAAAGGTGTTTACCTTCCCTTTATTTTTATGACAAGGGTCAAACACAAACCATTTTTCTAGCAGTGAATAACAGAGCATTAATGCAGTTCTTAAAAAGGCCACAGATTTTGCTCACTAGCCCAGAAAATAAGTGCCAATTAAGAGTGAAAAAGAGACAAGCCCCAAATGGAATTTGTTCCAGCTTGGGGTTTCCTGCAGTCACACACACACACAAAAACCAAAATGGAAGAAACTAGAGCATAGGTTCATCTCCCATGACCACACTTCCTAGTGTCACACTAAATATCCAACTCAGTAGCATGCCAGTTGATCAAATGTATTCTTAGGGCTTGTCTATACACAAAAGTTGTACTGCTTTAACTGCACCAGTATAGTTAAAATGGTACACACACCCTCCCACAGTATGGATGCATTTATATGGGTATAAAAATACTTTATACTGGTAGAGCTATTTCCATATCAGCAAGGAAATAAGGTCTACCACTATAACATACCTTGATACCAATATAACTGCATTCGCACTAGGGCTGTACTGGTATAACTAAATCAGTGTATCCTATAATACTTAACCACTTGTCCAGTGAGCTGAGACAAGCCCAGAGCAGAGGCCATAGTGTGGGCTAGGATTTGGTATGACTCGCGTACTAGTGTGGACAGGGTGGGGAACAGAGAAGGGCACTGAGTTCCCTTTAAATAAGAAGCCTTTAAAAATTGAAAATAAATAATGAAGCCCAGGAAGAAGAAAAGCTGATGAATGAGCAGAGGTTTGCTGAGACACAAAAATGCATAAAGTCCTCAACGCTTTTTTAAAATGTAATTTTGAATTCAAATACAGGACTTAGGTTGGTGATTTTATGATATTTTTATCTTATCCTGTAACTTTTGACTGTTGTGGTCAGACAAGTTCATTATTTCCTGCAAAATTTGTGTGACATATATCACCATCCTCAACAAAATAAATGAAGAGCTAACAGCAAGCCTGTCTCCCCACACCGCACAGGTATCACATTGCTTTAACTACTTAAACACCAGCTAGCTTTTAATGACTGTCTAGAATGTATTGCTTTCCTTTCATATCAAACTATCCTTTTTCACTTCCCTCCCACCTGTTAGATGCCCCTCTTAATAAATTATTAAATGCATTTATTTAGATCACAGAAGCAAGACAAAGAAATTAGATTAAATTGATCCATGGCAATTTGCTCTCAAGTCATTTCTCCATGAAATCCCTCCCATGTTTTATTCATGAAGACATCACTATCTAACTCTTATTGCCATAGTTCAGTAACATTTTCATTTTGCTCAATTTACAGTTACAGCTGCAAGTTACACTTGGGATGGGCGTGAGTGTCTGTATATAGACACCACAATGGTCTGCATCTCAGTGATGCCCCAAATTGTCTAAGTGATGGTGTCTCAGCCAGGCAAAGGCTTTGAAGCATAACAGATGGTGATTCTAGTAAGATCTAGCAGGCTTTGGTCTAAGGGAAAAAGGTTTCAGAGGGCAGTCTAAGAGAAGATACAGTGAGCTATAATGAAGAAGCTACTGCTCTTGAGGATAGAAGTGCTGTGGGAGAAGTGGTCCCCACTGAATAAGAAGTTTCAGACAGCTGTTAGTGCTAAAGGAGAGAACTAATAGTAGTCTCTATCATGACCACAGGGTCAGCTTGAAGGAAGATGTCAGCCATGACCAAATCCATTCAGACTCAGGTTCTTACTAAGGCTGCAATGTGTCCCTAAAGAAAGGTTAAGCTTTT
This sequence comes from Caretta caretta, assembly GCF_965140235.1. Classification (NCBI taxonomy): domain Eukaryota; kingdom Metazoa; phylum Chordata; order Testudines; family Cheloniidae; genus Caretta; species Caretta caretta. Next base: position 17,053,906 of record NC_134217.1, on the reverse strand, counting down.
CAAAACTTAAAAAGTGATATTTTCTTTTTTCCCCAGCATTTTCATTAAAGCAGAAAAGACCAGACAGTTGGATTTTTTTGAGACTTTCCCACAGAACAAATCTCTCACTGAAGCAAATAAATGTTGACAAATCCAGCTGTGTTAACCTTCAAGGGTATAGTGTGTGACAGCAGACTTCTGATAATGTTTGGATAGCTACATTCCACAGTAATGAGGTTGGTATAGCCAGCCTCAGAACTCTGGTGTTCTAAAATGCAGGCATGAAGAGATATTCTAGCAAAACACTTTTTTAAAAAAAAATTTTTTAATACAAACTTTTTGTTGCACATTGAAGGCTTGGTTTGCAAACATTGGCATCAAAATTAGGCTACCAAATCCTGCAGTTAAGCGCTGAAGTCAGCAAAATATCTAAAGAAGTGTTTAACTGCAGACACTGCCCAACAAATAACTTTAACAATAGTATTTTACATACACAGATAAATAGCATCTTTCATCAGAGGATTTCTAAGTGCTTTGCAACTATTCGTGAAGTCCAACTCATTCATAACCTCCTCTTTTTTAAGGTAACTATTCTAATTGTACAGAAGGACAAAATGAGACACAGGCAGTTGAAATGTTTTGCTCAGGGTCACATGATACTGGTCATCTCTGGTAAATTGCATTCCAGAAACTAACAGAGTGTAAAACACTCCATGGGGATCAGACCTGTTTAGTTTAACATCACATCAGCTAGTTGTGGTTATTCCTAAGGTATAGTTAGACACAACCAGATAACATGATGTTAAATAGGACAGTCCTTGTCTACACCAAGTGCTAAGTTGTGTTTTACACACTGCTAATTAGCATGTGTTCTATCATGTTGTAATTTCCCATCGTGGGCAAGACCACAAAGAGTTGGTATTAGGAATCCTACTCTGACCACAAGACAACACTTGACAATGGTCCACAATATGGAAAGTAGCCTGTTTTCCACTGTAGCCTTAATGACAACGTCAGTTATGAAATATGCTTGTTTTTAATGCTTGTCATTTTATTTATCTTGGGTCTAATTCTGCTTGCCTGACTCACATCAGTAGTCCTGACATCCAGAAAGCTATTGTGAGAGTAAGACAGACAGGATCTGGGCCTCGTTTTAATATTGCTTTCTAGTGGGATCACATATGTTTTATCATCTCTGTCTTAGATCTATGATATAACAGTATCTTTTTATTACTTGAAATTTAGAACATTGGCCTGAGATTTTGTTTTTAATTTCTAGTGGCAATGGTGTAATGAAGCCGAGCTGGAATACAGTGGGTGACATTATTTCAGACAGCTAAGAATCCAGCTTCATACATTATTTTGATTTACAGTTTGGTCTCTAAGTATATTTATTTTTAAATCAATACATCTCTGCTAAATTAGCATTTTTGGAGGCTAAACACATGATATTCCACAAGCATAATGTTTACAGCGAAGAATTATGACCTCCCCTCTGTACGTGCTCCTTTAGCAGCAAAATCACTGCAGGGCGGGGCAGGATATAGGGAGACCATGCAGGGGGTGGTCACACCCTGAAAGTGGTTTCTGATCTGCTACACAGAGGGAAGTTAATGGGCTGGAGATCTTTTGTTACAAAACTCCCCTAGCCCATCCTCCTTCCCTAATGCGGGCTATGCTGGCCCTCTCTGATTCTTCTCCCCCGGCTCTCCCCAGACAAACTAAATGTTGGATTGGCAGAAGCATGCAATGACTGTTATTCACAGATGGCAGAGCCACAACTGAGTCATACAGGTCTACCCATGAGTGCTATTGGAAGTCATAAGTCAGTGAGAAGTAGAGGAGAGAGCTGTTAAAGAAAGGGTATGGCAGGGCCTGCCAAAGTGAGTCCACAGGGTTCTACAAAGATACATGCAACTGCCCTCATCTTTCCTATCTGTCCAGGTACTTACAAGGCCCTAGTCACCTTAGTGTGCGAGCACCACTGCTTCCAGCTGAGCCATCTCTGAGTGGAACAAGGTGGATCATCATCCTTGTGGAAGTCACGTGCCCATTAAAGAGGAAAGCAGATACAAGCTGCCCCATTTATGTAAATTAGGTGCAGCTTCTTGTTGCCAATGTTGTGCTCATTCATTTGGGCAAAATTTGGACATCCCTGTCGTATAAACGTGAACACCCCCCACACCGCAGCATTTTCCCCAGGCTTCACTGCACCACATCAAGTAAACTCTTGAGATGTCACAGATAGTCATTTTGCTAGCCTTCTGCATTTGCATTTGCATCCACATCAAATCACTTTGTTTCATTTTGCCACTTTAGAAACTCATGATAAAACAATATTTTAAGTTGACTTTGCCACTACAATGTGTTGGGTTGTTACAGGAAGGAGCCCATCGTGCCAGCTGAGTTTTCCTCAATGAGGCAGATTCAGTGGGAAACAAATGCTCTAAAATTGTTAAAGCACTTGACAGACAGAAGCCTTTGTTGGGAAAGTCTATGATTCATAGGAGAACTAACACAAATTAAACTACATCTGCTACAGCTCAGCATGACAAATTAATACAACTTGTGATTTCAACCTAGACGTCATCTTCAAATCAACTTAAATTTTGCAATTTCTAGTTGGATGGTACAAGCTCCGTTTGCCTCTTCGAAGGCTTCATGCTACGTGGCTTAGGAGAAATCCTTAAGATGACAGGATTTCATCTGAAAGGCCTTGAATTTGTCCTAGCTGAGGCCTCAGCCTTTTCAGTTCCAGGCTGTTGGAGCTGGGTAATAAATGCTATTGTCACTGAAAACATTCAGACAACATGAAAAATTGTTCCCCTTTTTCCACTGACATTTTTAATTTTTTAACAAAAACAAACAAAACCCAAATTATTTGGGTTTGGGGGTTTTCAGAAACCCCAAAATGTTCAGTTTCTGTTCCCCTTCTTTTTTCCCTCCTGTTTTTCCTGTTTCCAGTGGCAAAATGGAAAAAGGAAATGGGGTGGGGAGGGGCGAGAAACTTTAAATCCTTACAAGGAAAACTATTCATTTAATGAAAAATTTCATTTTGTGGGGGGAAAAAATGTTTTGGTGAAATTTTTCTTATCAGTGCTTTCAGTAAACTTTCCTTTGCATTTGATTGTCATAGATTCAGGACCTTGTTTTTACCAAGGTTGTAGCTGCAAGACTCACCCACAGAAAACGGCTTTTACAGATGTCATCGTTCTTCTATTAACACCATTTTCTTTTGGGAAATTTCAGCTTTTATCTCATGCTCTCTCTCTGCCCTATTTCCCCCAATCCTGGTTTTCAGATTGTTGCCTTTTAACTCTGTGGTTTTCCCCCGGTTTTACAGTTTAATTTGAAAAAATCCCATGTTGTGCAGACTTACTTTTCCCTTTGTATTCATTCCATCTGCTCATTATTTTACAGTTTGGGAGAAAGAGCTGTTTATTGATTAAGCACACTCTAGAGTATCAAATCCAGAACAAATATTTACATCAATGGAAAGACCAAGACAATTCCTGCCAGCTTTCCCCTCCCCCACCCCCAAATCTTTAAGCCAGATATCCTAGTGTTATCCTTTTAGGGCCTGTGCCACAAAAATCAGTGACTTCAGAAGACTGGCACATCAAGCAGAAAAATTTGGATGCATTTTTTTTTCCTCCTGGGAGCTTCCATAAGATCAATTTCACCTATAGTACCTTGGAGTATTCATATCACCTCTCTGCAAAGACCACAGCCGGTTCTTCTTATCTTTTCTCCCTTCTATCTTTCTATTCCACTCTGCACTTCTCTACCTTCCTTCTTGGTTAACCTTCAAGGAATAACTTAAGTAACCCAGCGAATCACAATAATGGAAACTTTTGGCCAGAGCCCCAGATAAAGAGTAGGCAGACAAAAATCACCACTGACAATACTGTCCAAAGGGTCAACAGCATGGCACCTTCTCTGTTGTGATTGTTATTTTTACTTTGCTTATACACACACACACATATCCTATTCTCTCTCCATTCAGTAAGTTTAGTGAACATTTTTGCTTTTTTGTCATTTCCTTTATTACTGCACGGTCTCTCGTTTTCTTCTTCTAAAAAAAAGGTGTTTGTGGGGGTTTTATTAAACAAACACACTCTTCTCTATAGCCTCTTTCCCCCAACAATCTCATCCTCGGCCAAAAAAACCCTGATGATTTAATTCCTATGAATATATGGTTTGCTGCTTTATCTGTTTTTAAAATGTTGACAATTTTGCCTATATGGAACAAGTGTTTTCCTGTGTATTTAGAAAAGCAGACACATAAGAACCTCGTGATTTATTAATTTTAAAGCTGGAATACAAGAGCCTATCACATTTAAAAAACAAACAAACCACAATATGATACAGATGTAATGGTTTGCATTCTTAACTCACACTGCTATTTGTTTAATTGTCTTTTAGTAACACCTCTGGAATTTGCATAACCCCGCTTTCAAAAATTACAGAAAATACATTTTAAAATACCATCATTTTTTAGAAAATACAATTCTGCTCAGACAGTAACATCCATTCCAGGATTTTTACCAAAGTTAAACATTTTAGTTTAGTCCCTTCTCCCCTTCCCCCCGAGTGCATTGGCAAGATGAGTGGTATATTTTATTCTCTTTGTTAAGGTTGTCTGATCTTTGAAACAACCCAAGCTATTCTCTTAATTCACAAAGGGACAAATTTGTGCAACAAATCTGAGATCTCAGAGAAAAACAGCGAGATCCAGAGATCAGAGTAACAGCCGTGTTAGTCTGTATTCGCAAAAAGAAGAGGGGTACTTGTGGCACCCTAGAGACTAACCAATTTATTTGAGCATAAGCTTTCGTGAGCTACAGCTCACTTCATCGGATGCATACTGTGGAAAGTGTAGAAGATCTTTTTATATACACTCAAAGCATGAAAAAAATACCTCCTCCCACCCCACTCTCCTGCTGGTAATAATGCATTGGAGGGGTTATCCCTCCATTATCCCCGATAATGTCACGGCTAACCTGGTGGCTGAACTTTGTGACTTTGTCCTTACCCATAACTATTTCACATTTGGGGACAATGTATACCTTCAGATCAGCGGCACTGCTATGGGTACCCGCATGGCCCCACAGTATGCCAACATTTTTATGGCTGACTTAGAACAACGCTTCCTCAGCTCTCGTCCCCTAACGCCCCTACTCTACTTGTGCTGTATTGATGACATCTTCATCATCTGGACCCATGGAAAAGAAGCCCTTGAGGAATTCCACCATGATTTCAACAATTTCCATCCCACCGTCAACCTCAGCCTGGTCCAGTCCACACAAGAGATCCACTTCCTGGACACTACAGTGCTAATAAACGATGGTCACATAAACACCACCCTATACCGGAAACCTACTGACCGCTATTCGTACCTACATGCCTCCAGCTTTCACCCTGACCACACCACACAATCCATCATCTACAGCTAAGCTCTGCGATACAACCGCATTTGCTCAAACCCCTCAGACAGAGACAAACACCTACAAGATCTCTATCAAGCATTCTTACAACTACAATACCCACCTGTGGAAGTGAAGAAACAGATTGATAGAGCCAGAAGAGTTCCCAGAAGTCACCTACTACAGGACAGGCCTAACAAAGAAAATAACAGAACGCCACTAGCTGTCACCTTCAGCCCCCAACTAAAACCCCTCCAACGCATTATTAGGGATCTACAACCTATCCTGAAGGATGACCCAACACTCTCACAAATCTTGGGAGACAGGCCAGTCCTTGCCTACAGACAGCCCCGCAACCTGAAGCAAATACTCACCAGCAACCACATACCACACAACAGAACCACTAACCCAGGAACCTATCCTTGTAACAAAGCCCGTTGCCAACTGTGCCCACATATCTATTCAGGGGACACCATCACAGGGCCTAATCACATCAGCCACGCTATCAGAGGCTCGTTCACCTGCACATCCACCAATGTGATATATGCCATCATGTGCCAGCATTGCCCCTCTGCCATGTACATTGGTCAAACTGGACAGTCTCTATGTAAAAGAATAAATGGACACAAATCAGATGTCAAGAATTATAACATTCATAAACTAGTCGGAGAACACTTCAATCTCTCTGGTCACTCGATCTCAGACCTAAAGGTCGCAATATTAAAACAAAAAAACTTGAAATCTGGACTCCAGCGAGAAACTGTTGAATTGGAATTCATTTGCAAATTGGATACAATTAACTTAACCACTCCCAGTCTCTATTCAAGCTTAAGTCATTATGCAAGGTAACCTATTTCCCCTTGTTTTTTCCTACCCCCCCCCCAGACATTTTGTTAAACCCTAGATTTGTGCTGGAAATGGCCCACCTTGATTATCATACACATTGTAAGGAGAGTGATCACTTTAGATAAGCTATTACCAGCAGGAGAGTGGGGTGGGAGGAGGTATTTTTTCATGCTTTGTGTGTATATAAAAAGATCTTCTACACTTTCCACAGTATGCATCCAATGAAGTGAGCTGTAGCTCACGAAAGCTTATGCTCAAATAAATGGGTTAGTCTTGAAGGTGCCACAAGTACTACTCTCCTTTTTGAGATCCAGAGAGAATTTATGACCGGTTTCCTGAAGTAGATGCACCACAAAACTGCTAAAAAGCAGAGTCTGAGGCAGTTCGCAGCGGGGGAACGTAGCCCAACTGAGCCCAGTTTGGCTGGGAGAAAGGGTAAGCTTATATCAGTACTATGAGCATCTTACTGGCCAAAATCTGACAGCAACAGAAAGGAACTGTTAGATATAACTCTGATATTTTAAAACATTTAAGAGCTTTTTAAAAAACCTAAACCATAAAGATAAAATAGAGAATGTCATATCATTAATAGGATTTTTTCCATTGTTCCATGGAATATTTTTCTTATGGCCAGGGAATAATAAAATTATAGTTTTTATACTGAAAAGTTATCATTTCCGCATTACCACGCTGTTTAGTGAGCTCAACAAAATTGTAATGTCATTATTCCTTGCACACAAGTAAATGGTAACTGTCCATATTTTAGTCAATGGATGCCCCCTTCTGGCAGAAAGCAAGTCCTTCTGTAAGCAGAAAGTGTGGGCACTGTGATGCGCTCTCACTTGAATTATGTGCAGTGTGATAGTGTAATTCACACAGGAGTTGTGGCTAAGTTGCTCCTTAGTTCATAGAAATAAAAAGTAAATACTTATCTGTGCAGAGTTCTGAAAACAGGAAGAGCCAGAATATATACTTCCTAGTACGTAACTATACCTTACATAATAAATGTCTATGTACATTCAGAAATGCTATTTCTAACTTTCTTCCAGGGGTGTTTAATATCAAGACTACCCTGTTTCATTCTTATTGTCCACATTTAAATTTTGCATTGGATCTCTCTGTGTGTGGGAGACAGAGTGGACAGATGAAGTCTAAAAGCTGTTTTATCCATCTTTTTCCCCCCTCTAAATCACTGCAGCATTCTGTCTTTTCTCCCCAAAGCAGAAATGGCAGAAAAAACGTCCTTTCCTGTGTACATCAAGAACTCCTGGGTCCCAATCCAGTGCTTCAGCTACTGGCCCACTCTTCTCTCTTGAAATAACTCAGTGAAAAGGGGGAAGAAAGAGAAAGGGGTGCCAGGAGGAAGGGATGAGAAGACCTTTTGCTTAGTTTGTTTCAGTTCCTTCCTTGCTTCTGCCTTGTTCTAAGGATCATTTTACCTGAAAAGAACTGGCTGGAAAATGGAGTTCGAGGGGACCAAAAATTTCACTTTTTTTAGCCAAAAACATTTTGGCTGTCAAGTTATTGATGAAAAGTCAAAATTCTCCATGGAAGACAGACACTTTCTGTACAAATTTCAACTTTCCCTCAAAAACCTGATTTTTTCATCCAAAAAACTGTTTTAATGAATATTGTTGACCAACCCAGTTGCTAAGGAAAGGGCACAGCAGCCTCTCCCTGATGACCAGAGCTGCCATGCCCTGACAACTGCTATTGTTGGGCACAGGCTTCATCAGGAGCAAATTCAAAGGATCACAGGTGTGAGGATCAGGAACACACAGGAACGGAGGTAAGACAGGGATCGTTGCTGTGTAAAAGACCTGGAACAGACATGTCCTGTCCTGCTTGGAACTCCAGGAAAGGGGGCCAGGGAGAGGAAAGCTCCCACGCAGGTTCAGGAGTGGAGATCATAGTCTAGGATTCTGCTTGTGCCTTTCAAGTATAAAGCACTCTCTATTTTATTGGTTTTGTTTATGTGAACGGTAAAGGCAAAACAACGCTTGTGCTCTTGTATGCGTCTTCATAGCATATAAAAACCCTACAGTTTTAAAGCAATTCTGTTTCATTTTTGTCTTGTCTGGAAACACCTTAGACATGTCAGGTCTTGGCTTCCCTTCCTAGTGTTTGCTGGAGGAGTCCTTGGGAAGGCTAGAGAACTGAAGTGGGATCTTTCACCTTCCCCAGATGAAAGGGCACAGGGGTTTCAAACAACTTCCACTTCTGTCTCTCCCTTTGCAAACTGCCTTTCATAAATATTTTGTACATTGAGTCTTCTTTGGCAAATATAGGGGCTGGCCGGGTAACACTGAATTACCCTGAACCATCTTAAAACTGCAACCACTGTTCCAGCCCAGCACAGACCCTGGAGGTATGAGTGCATGTTACTCTTCTTCATACATTTTCCATTCCTGGGCACATGCCAGGCTCATCGTTCACATACACAAAATTTCTGCATTCTGGAAAGTGGCAATATAAACACAAGCTGGATATTTTAGGATGGGAAACAGTGTGTAGCTGTCACAATATATATCTATATTTTTAAATACTGGCAGCCCTTCAGGAATAATGGAGCCAAATCAGTTCTTCTCTCAGAAGTTTCCTGGTATCTCTTATCACTAAAAAGCATTTACCATCTTGCCAGTGTTTGGGCTTTTTAACTGTTATGTGAAAACACAACGAGATGTGCTTAGTCAATGGGAGTTTATCTGCAGGAGTAGGACTGCGGGATTGTGCAAAGTGTTTCCCAGATTAGGATAGCTCAGAGATCCTCATCCGCCCATTCTCCGTTTCTGTTTCTTCTGCTCGTAACACGGTTCTCTTTGTTGCTGGAACATTGATCTGCAGAGCAGGTTTTCACTTTGTCCATTATTTACCCTTGGTCAGGGATTCCATTGGTGTCCATACTTTGTCTCTCTTCATTTTTGCATCTTCCAATGTCCATTTTTCTCACCATCTTCTCTTCCCTTCTCTCCAGTTCTGCACCCGCAGAGTAATTCCATTACAGTTTAATGGTGACTGCCCCACTTGCCATCATTGCCCAGGTTTCCATAGGATGCATGTCAAAAACTTTTTAAAATATCCTCAAACTCCAAATGGGAATGGAGATCAAGGCCATTTACAAATAAAGAGGGGGAAATCAGTCCCCAGACCCTGCAAAAGATCTTCAGTGCCTTTAAATAAGATTTTTACACATATGTAGCACAGCATCCTCACAAAGAAAGGGGCAAGTACTGGTCCTCCTCTAGCAGGTTGGAGGAAGAAGAGGGAATTTTTTGGGAAACAATTTGAAAAGTAATGTTGCACTGGGGAGGTTAGTTTTCATTCTGCAGAATGGAAACATTTTCCTCCATTTCCTGTTGGGTCACTGCACTTAGGATTGAGAAAACAGGGAGCCATCTTAAGTAGTCAGTAATGAGCTCACTATTCAGTGCTGGGTTTTGGTTCTGCCAAAGCCTAAATAAAGAAAAAAAGACACTGTTTTTCCATCATTTGACCTCCACTTCTTCAGCTATTCTTGAAAGAAGCTAGAGCCTAATCAAAGTGGCCATCCTCCCCGCAGGGAAACCCTGCTATAAGCCTATTACTGCACATTACAAGAGGAGCAGACCATTGGCAAGTGCTAACCTGGTACTGTTTTAGGACTTCTAAATAATGGTTCATTTTATGTATAGAAAAACTAGTTCTAAGAAAGGACTTTTGGCACTAAATGATCTCTGGCCTTGGATTAGAGTGATCCCTATAGAGGCAAGGAACCAGGATGTTCAAAAACTTGCAGTCTTGCAATGAAATAGGTGCACCTCTGCGGCACAGGATTTCTAGAGAGAATTGTCCAGTCCCCTTCAAAGGTCAGGTCCGCAGTCCAACTGATCCAATCAACTTTAAATAAAACATTCCGGGGGTAACAGTCTCTCAGTCTCCCAAAGACGTGGATGGCAATAGGAGACCTGTGGAATGGTCCAGACATAACCATCCCTCAGTAAATTGCTTCTTCACAGCTCAAGTGGAAACCATGACCTGCCAATCAGTTTGTTTTGGGAGGACTGAAGACAGTGAGTGAAATCCTGGCCCTGTTAAATTCAATGGTAAAACTTCCATAGACTTCAACAGGGGCAGGGTTTCACCCAAAGTCTCACCTCATCAACTACAATTAGACACCTTCCAGCACGAATGGCAAGTGATATTTTGTACAGTGGGCTGTGGTGGGTTAGGAGTGCATTTGGTAAACTTGCAAAATTCATGTAATGAATCAGCAATATCATTAAATGGCCCAATAAAGAAGACACTACAGCAAGACACTGCTTCAGCTACAAAGACAAGAATACAGTGAATTAGCTGTGGAGTTGCATTAACACCAGAGAACAGTTTGACCTACTCTAAGAGACCGCCACAGGGAAAGGAAAGGGCTATCTCTAGTGTGTACTCTTTTGCTGTGTGACAGAATACAGTTTTAACGCTATGGTGGTTGTGTTGTAGAGGAAGTTAATGTTTAAGATTATTTTCAATGGAGGAATGGAACAAAAAAAAGTTACATTTTGACACAGGTATTAACTAGAAGCACTTTGCAAAGTAACTACTTATAGGGAAGTCCAGGAACCTATTAATTTAATTTTCACATCAACTCCTCTTGCTTGAGACCCAGCCAGGCAGGGGTTGCGTTATGGAAGTTTTTTCCGTCATACTCCCTGAATTATGTAACTTGTCACAAAACGAAACATTTATTTCTGGGTGATATTAGATGTACTACTAACTCAACAACAAAAATGAAGGGCTAACAATACTTCAAGGCTGTGAGCTATTTTGTAACCTTTGAGGAGAGAATCTGAATGTTTTCAGTGAAAAGTTAAGACAGGGTGGAACCTCACCTTTTCCCTATTAAAAACAGTGATTTATTTGCCCCTGCAATTTCAGTTCAGCTCATGAGGGGAAGCAGGGCAGATGAACTTCCATCATACACATTCTCATTCCTAAATTGATGGGTCATATTCCCCTCCCTTACCTGTGCCTAATGCATTTTTAAATCACCTCTGGCATTGTCCCTTTTAAAAGTCAGTTTACTAGCAAAGTCATCAACAGAAAAGACACGTAGATGAGGAAAAGTTACTTACTCTTTCCATAATTGTCTTGTGCTGTACTACATTTAGGAATTGCCATTGAGCACATAAAAAAATGGATCGTTGCTGTCAAGCACGTTACTCTGACAGGTTAAAAGGAACAGAAACTGTCAAGAAATCTATAAAAAATGAAAGATTGTGACAGTTACATTTGCTCATAATTGGAAGCTGAAGCTTTTAAATTATGCAAAAGTGCATTTTTTAACAGTTTTAACATTAAGCAGCAGCTCTAAAGGCTAATTTCAACAAAGTTCAGGAACAGGGTACGAGTGTCTCAGTTCAGCTCCAATAGCTTCTCAATTTTGTTACATTTGACACGAGTTAAAGCAACACACTAACCCATGAAGTATTCCTTTAGCAATGCATATCAGACAATTATTTTTAAATGCACGTAGAAAGTCACTGGAGATGGGGCCGGTTGTGCCACCTATTATTTAGGTTGTCTGACACTTCACACAACGAGACTCTCTTTTTTCAGTTGCTTATAACTTTGCCAGACTTTAACTGTTTGGACCTTTGCAATTTTGCGTGCTGGGTATTTGCTTCACACTGGACTTGTCTGAGCAAATGTCAGCCAGAATGGTTCAGCCATTTCCAAGAACAAAACTAGGAAAAAACATTATTTTGCCTACGTTAAAAAATTCAGATAACCCTTTCTTTGAACAGCTCTAGTGCCTGCATGCCTCAGAGCAGGGATTTGAAATTTGGAAGGAGGATGACCTTTGCATCAGGGCTGGACGTTTTGTCATCCCCATGAAAATCTGCCCAAATTTGGCGAAGTTATAAACCTCTGAAAAAAAAGTCATAATTTGCACATGCTACATAGATACTTGACTTTAACAGCTTAAATCTCTGATGAGTCTCTCTCCTGGGTATGCTCAAGCCTCTCCAATCTCCTAATGCTGACCAGCCTATACACGCACCATCCCCACAAAGCAACTGAGCATGCTTCAACCCACCGAGCATGCTTCAACCCACCAGTGCTTGTGTGTTGACCGAACTTGACCTGCCCCCACAAAGCAACTGAGCACATGCTCCCTCCAGCCCAGTGCTACAAGGGTGAAGTTGGACTTTCTCTTTAAAGGCTGCTTTGGGCTAGGGTGAGGCCTGGCCCTGGAACATGAACCTGTCTCTTCTTTGCTCACAATGACCTCCCGGATGGCACTCAGGCAGTGTGAAGGAGAAAGCCAAGTGACTGGAATGTAGAAGGAACAAAAACTAGAGTAGGATGGGAAGGGAAAGCCGTAGACAGAGACTGCAGGAAACTAGGACTGGGATGAGAAGCCTGAGTAAGCAAGGAGATTGGGAGTGGAATAAGGAGCCAGGGATGGGAAGACCGAGGACTAGGACAGCGACAGATCAGAGGGGACAGGGCAGAAGAGTGCGTCCACTAGGAGAATTCCAGAGATTGAAATGGAACTCAAGATTTTCAGGTCTCAACATTCTTCTGCTGCTCGCACATATCTATGAAACTCACTGGCAAAGCACATGTCACATACCATGCAAGTGCTGGTCCACATAGAGGATGACAACCTACTACTGCTAGTTACTCTGTTAGCTCAAGTGGCAAAGGTCTGTGAGGTGCATCTAACAGTTTGGTGATGAACCATGTGGGATTCCTGTTTGTATCTGTTTGCTTTTTTAAAAACCTAGTAAGTTATACACCAAACCTGCTATTTTTTCCCACAGGACCTCTGCCTCCTGCAGCGCACAGAACAGACCTACCCTGGGGACGAATCAAGGTTGTGGAGTGAAGAACACTGTTGTCTGAAGGACCCCTGCTTCTTTTGTTGCAGAAGTTGGAAGGTGTGTGGTGAACGAGACAGGCTTCAGGAAGAGAAAGGACGGTCATATGGCTAAGGAAGTGGAATGCTGCCCTGCAGAACTGGAATCTATCCCTAACTCTGTTTCAGAGGAACAGCCGTGTTACTCTGCCACAGAATTTCTGTGTGATCTGGGCAAGTCAATTAAACTGAACTTTTCACAGATAGCCACCAATTATTTTCTGGATGCCCAAATTCATACCCCAAGGTCTGATTTCCAGAAGAGCTGAGCACTCATAGCTTCAGCTGACGTCAATGGGAGCTGCACATATGACATGCTATATGACGCCAAGTACTTTGACAAAGTCGAGTTTAGCAGGGACTTTTCATCTTAACTTCTCTGTGGTTCAGTTTCCCCATCTGTAAAATGGGGATAATACACACACACACACACACACCTTTGCCACAGGGGGTTGAAAAGATAAATCAGTTAATATTTGTGAAGCACTCAGGTACTATAGTGATGAATGCTACAGAACAGCCCAGGAGGAAATTAATAATTTTGTCTTCAGAACAGAGTTTGCATAGTGTGCTGCAAATAAGGCCTGTGGTCACTCACTGACCAACAAGGGAAAAAACAAAATATTGAATAGATGCTCACGTCTATTCTGTGGACTGAATGAGGCAGGGGTCCTGTTGAAAAATATAGTATCTGATCATGTAATTAAAGACTTTATCATGATGCATACTCATGCAAGGGCCCAATTAAGGTTGCAGAGGCAACATTAATTCTTGCATTTCTTAACTTTTAGCGCTTGACTTTGCAACCTTAATATTCTTTTAACATGTAATGTTTATATATTACACACAGTGCTATAGCAATACACAGATAGCAAGCTGATGTCCTCCTTTTATTAATTTCAGGAGCTGCCATTCAGTCTAAGATCTACCAGTGAAATAAGGAATTGTAATTACAGTGTATACAGAATATGAAAGTGAATATGTCTGAATAACTAGTTCTCACTGAAACCAACAAGATATCAAAGCAGTTTAAGTACTGTTAAACCAACAATTTACACCATTTCATTCATGACAGACCTGAGAATGGAAATCCTTCTCTCCACAAACACATCCCTTAAATAGGTAGCAATGTTATAGTTCATTAATAGTAAGTAGTAAAATAAGTTGCAAAAATAAAGTAGTACTAAAGAGAAAAATATGCAATAAAATATTTACTTTTACAAACATCAGAAAGTTTACAGTACACAAATGAACACAAAAGAAAGCATAAGGAGTTTTTGTTCACACCATTTAACTTAGTCTACAACCCAAGGAAAATCAAGTACCATACAACATAATTACCTGTGTGTAACAAGTAGAAATATCTCTTGCTGGATATTCATGCAGTCTTTCCATCTTTAAAAGAACTTAAGTTTAATTATTACAAGCTTTTTTACTATGTCAGAGTAAAATATTTTGTACAACTGACCCATAAGCCAACTGACTATCACAAATAATTTCCATAAAACTGTTTGGGGAAGAATTAGTAAAATATTTAAAAAAACGATTATAAAAACATTAAAATGCTTATTTACCAAAATTTTAGCATGCATTAATAAATAAAAGTAAACATTTACCTTCTCATAACAAGTACTACAATTAAAATATTAAGCTTCATTTGTATTTTTCAACATACATTTGTGAAAGTTTCATGGGTGCAGACGAACGTTTACTGCCATGACAAGCTGAATGAAGGTAGCCAAGCTCCCGGCCTGCATGCTTTGCTTTTAAAATAACTTGCAAATTAAAAAGGAAACTTACTCTTTTCTTCTTTGTGAGCCACACAGTTGCCCTATATGTTTGGGGATTTGTTTGTGTGCGCATCTTGGAGGTTTTTCCCCCAATGTAACAAAAGCATTACAATTTTTGTTCTTAAAATAAGGCTCAGATCTCCTTTCTGCACTGCAAGGAACCAGCAAATGGGCACAAAGTCATTTCCCTCACCTTCACCCTCCAATTACATTTAAACAACCAGCTCAGATCTAAACTAACCTCTAACTGAAACAAGCTGTGCTAATTCATGGGTTATTCTGATCATAGACACATGTATCATAAAATAGCCATTTTACCCAAGTACGCATTTCCCCCTGTACAAATACAGCATTATGGCTCAAGGTTTTAGCTGCCATTACAAAACTGCTGAAGCTATGGAAATGTGTTAAAAGCTAGTTTGTGTTTCTTCCCCTCTATTAAAGCTATCTCACAGAGACTGCAGAGGGGAATGAGACTGGTCCCTAAATGCTAATGTCTCTGCACCTTAGGGTCCCCTTTGCAGTGCTGCCTCACTTGGCAGTAGAGCGGAGCTCCCCATCCCAGACTGGTGCACAGCACAGTGACCCCACCACAGGTGATCCCCACACACAACCCTTTTCCCCTGCCCCAAGCCTACCTATATCTCTGGACAACCACTCTCATTAATGCCACTGAACTCTCCTAGATCCCTGCTCAACCACCCTGACCCACTTACAGAACACTTCCCTCCTCGTCTTCAGCCATAACCCACACTTTGCTCTCATCCACCAAATGTCCCTTGTGACCAGTCTGCCTCTAGGCTTTCCTAGACTAAGAACACTGACCTGTAATCACACTACATGTAGAAAATCATGAAAAACAATGCTCTAAGTATCATTTTAATCTATTCTGGGGCTGCAAACCCTAACATTCATTAATCCTAAATGAATTCTTGCACGGCCTCACTATGGGCAGAGTGAGGGTTGTTTGAGTGCTTAAATAATATATTTTCTCAGCATAACACATTGGAATTTAGGTTTAACCTTAACTCTGAACTTCCTGCATTTGTACCACATGGCTTTGGGAATCATTCCAACATCTTGGTTATGTTTATACCCTTACTTTACTGATATTTACTCTCAACTTTAGCTCCCTCTTAAATTTTTAAGACACTGGACACTGCAAAGTAACAGAACTAAGAACAGAACTAAGCCAATAACTGCAGAGTATGTTGGAATGATGGGAAAATTGAACAGACTAAATTTGATGTGATTTAAAAGCAAATTTACTTAATATGGGCATCAAGGACCTTTGACAACTAGCCTGTTGTCAATTCAGACCCTTTTTCAACTTCAACGTACAAACGTTCAAAGTACTGGAGGAAAAATATTTGTTACACTTTCAAGCTTTTCCACTTACCTCTTTCTAAAAAAAATATGTACAATAGACGCTGCAGATTTGATGCAGAATCTCTAACCAAGTGTCTGAAAGGTGAGCAAAGCTTTTTAAAAGCCTCCAAAACCCCCAAGGTAGGCTTACGAGTTTACCTGCCAAGACTGTAGCCAAGGTTTGTTTTCACTGCAGCATTGGCACACACCCTGAGGGTAAAGCATTTCCATGGATTGCTTCAGTGCTTAGGGAAGTCAGCCTGCACTAGCCTTGGTAGATAGAGTATATTTTGCCATTCTATGAAGCCTTCCATTTGAGAATCTCCAAGCACTTTCCAAAACATTACTGAAGCCTCACTATTGTCCTATGCTTCAATTGCGAGACCATGCTTTCCAGAAGGGAAGCAGCATCAATTTGTTTAAAAGGTAGTATTTAAGACTTCTCCTATTTAAGGACTTAGAATTGTTTTATAAAATCTTTGAATTTAATTTGATACATGTTTAGATTCTGTCCTTTTCACACATTGCCCTATAAGATGTGAATTTTTAAAATTTTTATATAATATATACACAACAAATACCTGCTAAGGATGGAAATATAAAATCTTATTGGAGATAAGGCATTCTAGATTATACCTTGAGGCAGCTAGTCAAAGTAAACTCAGGGCCTTGTCTCCACTAAGATTTTATATTGAAATAGCTACCCTGATGTCAAAACCAAACCCCCCCCCCACCCCCAAAAAAAAATAAAAAAAGTGTTTTTGAAGTGAAGACAACCTCACTTCCACTGGCTTTCATGGGTGTAGGATCAGACCCTTAATGAATACACACTACATTCATCTTTAAACCCTTCTTTTAAGGAGGAATGATCTTGTGATTAAGGCATTAAACTGGGGTTCAGGAGATCTAGGTTCAATTCCTAGTGTTGTGACAGACATCCTGGGTGTTTATAGGAAAGTCCTTTAGTCTGTGCTTCAGTTCCTCATCTGTAAAATGGAGATAATACTTCTGTACTTCACAGGAGGGAAGATACATGTATTAATGCTCAAGGCCCTCAGATACTACAGTGTTAGCAGCCAGATAATGACATAGTAGGAACTAAATGGGCTACAATCACTTCAGAGGACCAGTGACAGCAGTTTAGTTACTGACATAAGAACTTTGAAACCCATACCTAGTCAGAAACAAAAAACCCACAGAAGTTAGGGTAAGAGTTGATTAAAGAATAAATCTCACACACACACACAAATTTAGTTTGAACAACAGTTTGAGTTATCTGGCAACTGGTTCCTAATTCAGGATGGTTTAGCTATTACTAGAAGCAAAAAAGTAGCAATAAGATTGCATAATGCCAATTAAAATAAATTAGCATGCTTTGCAGCACTGTGCTTAATCTGCAGTAAAGACAGGACTATTTTCCTAGTGTGTGTTGGGGACTGTACTTTGTAGCAGCTCTGCTGAACTGAGACTTATAGGTGGGTCCTTAGTTAAGTGGTTAAGTAAATGCATTTGTTGAAACAAGTGAATTTTGACACAGCCGGCCAATTAAATTCTTTCTACTATGAGAAGAAAATTGCACTAGAAGTTAGTTTTATAAGCTTCTAATTGATCAAATGCTCTACTAAAGAATCTAGGTGAAAATACTCAAGAGTGGCTATAAATAGGGTAATGAAACAACAACAAAAATAGATTCTACCTTAGTTAGTGCTGCTTTAGCTGGATGTGTTAAGACTTGAAAATCTTGCATCCATAAAATGATTAAGAAAAACAACATATACAACTGCCAAAATTATATGAAAGTAAGAACTCTCCAGGTTAATTCCTATTCTTAGGAAGGTACACCAATATACAAAAGGTCATATTTCTGTCTGAAACGCTAAAGAAGTCTTTTCAGCTCTTTTAACTTGTTTGTCCGAAGTTTAGTTACTGAGCTAGCTGATTGTTTTTGTGTATTGCCATTTTCCCTTTTTGTTTGTGTGAGATGAAGGTGAGATGAAAAGGAAACCCACAATAGAAAAAAACAAAATTTAAGGGGCTAGTACTGTAATTTTGAACTTTGCCACTATAAGTGGGTAACTGGGTGCTAAACTATTTTTGGCAAGTTAGTTTTTTGTGACAACTAAAAAATTACATGTCAGTTGGAACTATACTTCATGTTTCAGTAGAATGACTGCACACAATTCTTTTTAAAAACATTTTACAAAACATAACTGTATGGCTCTAAATTAACAAATTAAATCTGTTTGTGTGGAACTACATGTAAATTAAGGTAGTTCTCAACATTAATTTACTTAATTGCATCTGGGAGAGCACAATTAGTAGAGCAATTTCCTTAATCCTTTCATATCTTGTCATTAAACTTCAAGTTACAATAGAAATGGATAGACTAACATTCCAACACATTGAAGACATAAGATAGCAAGGCATAATATAGTAATAAACACAAGATCTCATTTTAAAATATTTCAAAAATATTAGAAGTCAGCTAAGCAAGTGACATACTGAATAAAGGTTGATATATGGTCAATGTGTCTTCATCTTTACTCAAGGAAGATGCAAGGAGAATAGAGGCAACACTTCTGTATTATATATATATATAAATAAAATCCCAACAACCCATGGACTTTTCACATTTAGAAAGAAAGAGAGAGAGAGAAAGAGAAAAAGAGAGAGAAGAGAAAAAGAAAAAAGAAAGAGAAAGAGAGAAAGAGAGAATTCTATCCAACCCTACCAAACACAAGCACTGAAATGAAGTCTGACTGGGTCTGCTTATCCTCCTAAATAATAATATGGAAGAGTCAGGTAAAACATAACCACAAAAGAATGAGTGCTGAGTTGTGTAAAACAAATAGTTTATTTTGTGACCATATCTATTTAAACAACTTCTAATTTATAAGACCATGAATCTACAACACTGACCTTCCACAAATACCAATTTTGGTTGAACAGAAGAGCGCCCTGAAATTTTAAAAAGTTCCTATAGGAATGTGTATAACAGAAAATGAGATACATTTAAGTTTGTCTGGGTGTACGGACACTAGCAATACAAGTTTATCATGCTCTCTGCTGTCTTGGAAGAGGGATGCCACCATCATGTTTAGTGTATTCCATTATTAGTCATGGTGTCTGTGATGTCGTCTCAGTTAAGCAAAGGCTTTGGTTTAGCTGCCCGTTGGTGTTGCACAGGTTTAACATGAACAGCTGTGACAAAGAAAAATAAATAGTAAGGAAGCTGTTTTACAGAAAAATGCCCTGCCCCTTCCCTCCCCCATAACTAGCTAGATGTACCACACTCACGGAGGACTCCTCATCCTCTTTCACTGGCAAAAGGCTAACATCTACGTCCTCTTTAGAGAGTTCTGTAATGCCCATCTCTGCAGTACTGTAAAGAACTTTATTCCTCTATAACTTTCCCACTACTGCCTTCAGATTTAAGACCAATTGTCCACAGCCTTGGAGTCATCTCAGACCCCATGCCACTGAAAGCCCAAATAGCAGCCAAAGACGACTTCTTCCATCAGAAGAGATTGCACCCCCAACCTTTTGACCATAGGTATGGCCACAGTGATCAACAGAGTGCAAAACACAGTGACCACCATGCTTCGTTATTGCAGTTCCTATCTATGAACAAAACCACCACTCAATGAAAAGGCTCCAACATATGCTTGAATAATAAGAATATAGCAGGTAGGGATATACTACTGTCCAGGATGGTGATAGTAACTGTAAAATGCTCAGGGAGATTAGAAAGGCTATAAAAATAAAAAACTCAATAGTAATGGGGGATTTCAACTATCCCCATATTGACTGGGTACATGTCACCTCAGGACAGGATGCAGAGATAAATTTCAGGTTTCAGAGTAACAGCCGTGTTAGTCTGTCTTTGCAAAAAGAAAAGGAGTACTTGTGGCACCTTAGAGACTAACCAATTTATTTGAGCATGAGCTTTCATGAGCTACAGCTCACTTCATCGGATGCATACCGTGGAAACTGCAGTAGACATTATATACACACAGAGACCATGAAACAATACCCCCTCCCACCCCACTGTCCTGCTGATAATAGCTTATCTAAAGTGATCATCAAGTTGGGCCATTTCCAGCACAAATCCAGGTTTTCTCACCCTCCGCCCCCCCACACACAAACTCACTCTCCTGCTGGTAATAGCCCATCAAAAGTGACCACTCTCTTCACAATGTGTATGATAATCAAGGTGGGCCATTTCCTGCACAAATCCAGGTTCTCTCACCCCCTCACCCCCTCATAGCTGAACCACTTGGTAATAGTGACCATAACAAAGAAATTTAATGTCCTTGTAGTCGGGAAAACACCACAGCATCCCAACACAGTAGCATTTAATTTCAAAAAGGAGAATTACACAAAAATGAGGAAGTTAGTTAAACAGAAATTAAAAGTAGTGCCATAAGTGAAATCCCTGCAAGCTGCACGGAAACGTTTTAAAGACACCAGAGTAGCGGCTCAACTTAAATGTTTCCCAGCTTCTGGCAAACAGAGGCTTGGGACACCATCCCCGTCCAACCTGGCCAATAGCCTTTGATGGACCTATCCTCCATGAATTTATTTAGTTCTTATTTGAACTCTGTTATAGTCTTGGCCTTCACAACATCCTCTGGCAAGGTGTTCCACAGGTTGACGGTGCGTTGTGTGAAGAAATACTTCCTTTTGTTTGTTTTAAACCTGCTGCCTACTCATTTCATTTAGTGACCCCTAGTTCTTGTGTTATTTACTTCCTCCACACCAGTCATGATTTTATAGACCTCTATTATATCCCCCCTTGGTCATCTCTTTTTCAAGCTGAACAGTCCCCCTCTTATTAATCTCTCCTCATATGGAAGCTGTTCCATACCCCTAATCATTTTTGTTGCCCTTTTCTGTACCTTTTCCCAATTCCAATATATCTTTTTTGAGATGGGGCGACCAGATCTGCACACAGTATTCAAGATGTGGGCATACCATGGATTTATAGAGGCAATATTGTATTTTCTGCCTTACTAGCTATCCTTTCCTAATGACTCCGAACGTTCTGTTAGCTTCTTTAACTACGGCTGCACATTGAGTGGATGTTTTCAAAAAACTATCCACAATGACTCCAATATCTCTTTCTTTAGTGGTAATAGCTAATTTTATATGTATAGAAGGGCTGTCAAGAGATTAAAAAAATTAGTTGTGATTAATCGCGCTGTTAAACAATAATAGAATTCCATTTATTTAAATATTTTTGGGTGTTTTCTACATTTTCAAATATATTGATTTCAGTTACAACACAGAATACAACGTGTACAGTGCTCGCTTGATATTTATTTTTGATTACAAATATTTGCACTGTAAAAAAAGATAGTATTTTTCAATTCACCGAATGCAAGTACTGTAGTGCAATCTCTATCATGAAAGTTGAACTTACAAATGTAGAATTATGTACAAAAGAATAACTGCATTCAAAAATAAAACAAAATCCACTCAGTCCTACTTCAGCCAATCGCTCAGACAAACAAGTTTGGTTACAATTTGCAGGTGATAATGCTACCTGCTTCTTGTTTACAATGTCACCTGAAAATGAGAACAGGTGTTCGCGTGGCACTGTTGCCGGCGTTGCAAGATATTTACGTGCCAAATGCACTAAAGATTCATATGTCCCTTCATGCTTCAACCGCCATTCCAGGGGACATGCATCCATGCTGATGATGGTTCTGCTCGATAACGATCCAAAGCAGAGTGGACCGATGCATGTTCATTTTCATCATCTGAGTCAGATGCCAACAGCAGAAGGTTGATTTTCTTGTTTGGTAATTCGGGGTCTGTAGTTTCCGCATCTGAGTGTTTCTCTTTTAAGACTTCTGAAAGCATGCTCCACATCTCATCCCGATCAGATTTTTGGAAGGCACTTCAGATTCTTAAACCTTGGGTCGAGTGCTGTAGCTATTTTTAGAAATCTCAAATGGGTACCTTCTTTGCGTTTTGTCAAATCCGCTATGAAAGTGTTCTTAAAACGAACTGATCTGTGTCATCATCCAAGACTGCTATAACATGAAATATATGGCAGAATCTTGGTAAAACAGGAGACATACAATTCTCCCCCAAAGAGTTCAGTCAAAAAAATGTGTTAATTAAATTTGTAATGAGTATCATCAGCACGGAAGCATGTCCTCTGGAATGGTGGCCAAAGCATGAAGGAGCATACAAATGTTTAGCATAACTGGCACATAAATACCTTGCAATGCTGGCTACAAAAGTGCCATGTGAACGCCTGTTCTCACTTCCAGGTGACACTGTAAATAAGAAGCAGACAGCATTATCTCCAGTAAATGTAGCCAAACTTGTTTATCTTAGCAATTGGCTGAACAAGAAGTAGGATTGAGTGGACTTGTAGGCTCTAAAGTTTTACATGGTTTTGTTACTGACTGCAGTTATGTAACAAAAACAAAAACAAAAATCTACATTTGTAAGTTACACTCACGCTCAAGAGATTGCACTACAGTACTTGTATGAGATGAATTAAAAATACTATTTCTTTTTCATCATTTTTACAGTGCAAATATTTGTAATCAAAAAATATAAAGTGAGCACTGTATACTTCGTATTCTGTGTTGTAACAGAAATCAATATATTTGAAAGTGTAGAAAAACATGCAAAAATATTTAATAAATTTCAGTTGGTATTCTATTGTTTAACAGTGCAATTAATCACAATTAATTTTTTTAATCGCAACTAACTTTTTTGAGTTAATCGCGTGAGTTAACTGCAATTAATCGACAGCCCTAATGTGTAGTTAGGATTATGTTTTCCTATGTGGATTACTTTGCATTTATCAGCACTGAATTTCATCTACCACTTTGTTGCCCAGTCACTCTGTTTTGTGAGATCCCTTTGTAACTCTTTGCAGTCTGCTTTGGACTTACCTATTTTGAGTAGTTTTCTATCATCTGCAAATTTTGCCACCTCACTGTTCACTCCCTTTTCCAGATCATTTATGAATATGTTGAACAATACTGGTCCCAGTATAGAGCTCGAGGGAAACTGCTATTTACCTCTCTCCATTCTGAGAGCTGACCATTTATTCCTACCCTTTGTTTCCTATCTTTTAACCAGTTACCAATCCATGAGAGAACCTTCCCTCTTATTCCATGACAGCTTACTTTGCTTAAGAGCCTTTGGTGAGGGACCTTGTCAAAGGCTTCCTGAAAATCAAAGTACACTATATCCACTGGATTGCCCTTGTCCACACGCTTGTTGACCCCCCCCAAAGAATTCTAGTAGATTGCTGAGGCATGATTTCCCTTTACAAAAATGATGTTGACTCTGCCCAACAAATGGTGTTCGTCTATGTATCTACAGGTTTCAGAGTAGCAGCCGTGTTAGTCTGTACTCGCAAAAAGAAAAGGAGTACTTGTGTGGCACCTTAGAGACGAACAAATTTATTTGAGCATAAGCTTTCGTGAGCTACATGCTCAAATAAATGTGTTAGTCTCCAAGGTGCCACACAAGTACTCCTTTTCTTTTTGCGAATATAGACTAACATGGCTGCTACTCTGAAACCTGTCATTATGCAAGGCACTGACTTTAGCCGTATGGAATGGAAATCTATCAACTTCATGAAAAGGAATGCATCCGATGAAGTGAGCTGTAGCTCACGAAAGCTTATGCTCAAATAAATTAGTTAGTCTCTAAGGTGCTACAAGTACTCCTTTTCTATCTATGCATCTAATAATTCTGTTCTTAACTAGATTCAACCAATTTTCTCAGTACTGAAGTTAGGCTTACCGGCCTGTAATTGCCAGGATTGCCTCTGGAGCCTTTTTTTCAAAATTGGCATCACACTAGCTATCCTCCAGTCATCTGGTATAGAAGCTGATTTAAATGATAGGTTACATACCACAGTTAAATGTGAAATTGCAGAACTACTGAGATCCTTCAGAACTCTTGGGTGAACAAACAATAAGTCACTAGGAGCAGATGGTAATTTATCAATTTGTTCCAAAACCTCCTCTAATGACACCTCAATCTGGGACAATTCCCATCTGAAAAGAATAGCTCAAGTGTGGGAATCTCCCTCACATCCTCAGCCATGAAGAATTAATTTAGTTTCTCGGCAATGGTCTTATCTTCTTTGAGTTCTCCTTTAGCATCTTGATTGTCCAATGGCCCCACTAGCTGTTACTTTTTGAGTCTTTGGCTAGCTGTTCTTCAAAATTCTTTTTTGGCCTTCCTAATTATATTTTTTACACTTCACTTGCCAGAGTTTATGCTCCTTTCTATTTTCCTCAGTATGATTTAACTTCCACTTTTTAAAGGATGCCCTTTTGCCTCTAACTGCTTTTGTTGCTTTGTTGTTTACCTACAGTGGCATTTTTTTGGTCTTACTATGTTTTTTTAATTTGGGGTACACATTTAAATTGAGCCTCTATTATGGGGTCTTTAAAAAGTTTCCATGCAGCTTGCAGAGTTTTCACTTTTGGCACTATACCTTTTAATTTGTGTTTATCTAACCTCTTCATTTTTGTGTAGCTCCCCTTTCTGAAATTAAATCCTACCGTGGTAGGCTGCTGCGATGTTCCCCTCTCATCCCCCAGATGTCAACATTTTTTATGTTATCGTCACTATTACCAAGCGGTTCAGCAATATTCACCTCTTGGACTTCATCCTGTGCTCCACTTAGCATTTTGCATAGAGTATAGTACATAAACAAATAGGAACGTTTTTGTATTAAAACATCCTGGTTACTTGGAGATGGTGTAATTAATACAAGGGTTTTCTGATTCTATGTGTTGCTTTCACACTAATTGCAAAAAGAAAAGGAGGACTTGTGGCACCTTAGAGACTAACAAATTTGAGTGTAAGCTTTCGTGAGCTACAGCTCACTTCATTGGATGCATTCATTATACATAAAGCAAACATATCCTTCGTTAGCAGATTAGCCTTTTTTAAGGAAGATGATTGCATTTTTTCATTGGAAATTTCAAAGCTTTTTAGTTAGGAGAGAAATCTGGCTGGCTAGCATTAGAAAGTTTTTAGCGACAAGTGTTGCATCTACTACAGTAGATATTAAATAGATATTCAGACAGACAGCAAAGTAGCTAGTCTCAAAATATTACATATTCTAAGAATCTACAAAGCTTTCCCATCCTCACCTGGTGTTGGCAAAAGTCCAGGTTTCTCTCCAAGTAGTGGTCGTTTTGCAGGCTGATGGGGTGAATATCCTAGAAGACCAGGTCTTTTAGCAGGTGCTGCTAGAAGAGGTGGAGGTTTACCCTTTGCACCGGACATCCCTGTTTGGAAATTAGGGTGATGTTATTTTTAATAAAAAGAACATTTCATTTGTTTGAGCAGGATACTCACATTAATATTTAAACAAACATTGATTTTAATTATAACAATATCTGAAAACATTCAACTTGTAAATGCTGCTCCACTACCTGCAGTTTCTATAAAAAGTAGAATTTCCGACTCTACTAGCATCATTCAGATTTTGCTAAGTCTTCAACCGATGCCCGTAAGAGCTTTACTTTATAAAAGATCTAACACTTCAGAAGTAAAATCCTTCCAAGCTATTTAACACTACACCCACATGCAGGCATGCATATTGGAAAGTTTTACATCTCTACCACAAAGTACAGTTTTCCGCTGCATTAGTGGTGACCTGTAAACATGTTTACACTACAAGACAGACTGACACAGATTAAATTAATAAAGTGAGCTAGTTAGTAAAGGAAGATTGATAAAGACAGTAAGTAAAACAGGACTAAATTACTATGTTACAATTCATGTCAAATATATTTGACAAAAGACCCGAGGCAGACCCAATAACGACTAATTTAAGACAGCACAGCAGGACATCAGTTGTGATGCAAATCTGTGTCTAGTACACCTCTACCCTGATATAACGAGGTCCTCAGGAGCCAAAAAAAAATCCTACCACGTTATAGGTGAAACCGTGTTATATCGACCTCCATAGCAAGTTCCAGGTAGGGAAGGCTGTGTCTTCCTAAACAGCCTGGCCCTGCTCCTATCCAACCCCCACCTACTTACCGCCCCCTGACTGACCCCTCAGAACCCCCGACTCATCCAACCCCTCCTGCTCCGTGTCCCCTGACCGCCCCCCAAGACCCTCTGCCCCTTATCCAACCCCCCAGCCCCGGCCCCGCCCCCTTAACATGCCGCTCAGAGAAGTGTGTCGGAGCCAGACACGCTGCCGCCATAGGCACCGACTCTGGGGCTGAAGCACCCAGGGAGAAATATTGGTGGGTGCAGAGCACTCACCGGCAGCTCCCCTCACCAGCTCACCTCCGCTCTGCCTCCTCCCCTGAGCATGCTGCCACTTCTCCCCCATCCCTTTCTTCCTCCAAGGCTTGCCGTGAATCAGCTGTTTGGCGTGGCAAGCCTGGGAGGGAGGGAGGGGGGAGAAGCAGATCACTCTCACAGATCTTGGGAGACAGACCAGTCCTCGCTTACAGACAGCCCCCCCCAACCTGAAGCAAATACTCACCAGCAACCACACAACAGAACCACTAACCCAGGAACCTATCCTTGCAACAAAGCCCAATGCCAACTCTGTCCACATATTTATTCAAGTGACACCATCATAAGACCTAATCACATGAGCCACGCCATCAGGGGCTTGTTCACCTACACATCTACCAATGTGATATATGCCATTGTGTGCCAGCAATGCCCTTCTGCCATGTACATTGGCCAAACCGGACAGTCTCTACGCAAAAGAATAAATGGACAAATCTGACATTAGGAATCATAACATTCAAAAACCGGTAAAAACACTTCAGCCTCTCTGCCCACTCAGTAAAAGATTTAAGGGTGGCAATTTTGCAACAGAAAAGCTTCAAAAACAGACTCCACTGAGCTTGAATTAATATGCAAACTAGATACCATTAACTTGGGTTTGAATAGAGACTGGGAGTGGCTGGGTCATTACACATATTGAATCTACTTCCTTAAGTTAAGTATCCTTACACCTTCTTGTCAACTGTCTAAATGGGCCAACTTGATTATCACTACAAAAGTTTTTTTTCTCCTGCTGATAATAGCTCATCTTAACTAATTAGCCTCTCACAGTTTGTATGGTAACTTCCAACATGTGTGCGTGTGTGTGCGCGTGTGCGTTCCATTCTATGCATCCGATGAAGTGGGCTGTAGCCAACGCAAGCTTATGCTCTAATAAATTTGTTAGTCGCTAAGGTGCCACAAGTACTCCTGTTCTTTTTGAGACTACAGAGTAACACAGTTGCTACTCTGAAATCTGTCAGTATAGCTAAAGTTATCCAACTTTTTTTTTTTTAATTTAATACAAAATTACTAAATTCAATATAAACTCCCATGGGTTCAGCTTCTGTTGCTACAGTATCAAGCTCAAAGTGAAAATCACCTCTGATGCTTTTCTCAAATTTGGAGAATCCAGGAACACAAGACGACCATGTGATTGTGTCTGTGGTCACTATCCAAGTACAAAGTTTTATCTGTACTACAAGTTTTATTAAACCAATAAGTGAAGCTATAATTACCCATGCATATATAAATCCTACAAAACCCATGCAATGACTAAGACTGGAGTCATATTCACATCCTCAGATATTCTAGAGTCCGATGGACCTCTCAACAGACGATCATCGACAGAGGGATGGTTCCTGCTGGATCTTCCCACTTTTACCCAACCAGGAAATATCTTTTATATTGTTGTTCTGACCACACATAACACTCTATGCATATGCATGAGCGTTTCAACCCTCTTTTCCCTTATCTGTACTTCCACACCCCATGAATACTGGATGGCTTATTTTTCATAGGTTATTTCTTAGTTCATCTTATTCTCATTAGCATCTACACACAACATGTAACCTGTGGTCAGGACATGACATTCCATGATGTTTCAGTCGGGTGTCTCATGGTCATGGACAATACATTGCAGTCTATTCCAGTTTTCTGTAACATCACCTAGTGCAGAGGTGGGAAAACTATGGCCCGTGGGACCGTCCTGCCCGACCCCTAAGCTCCTGGCCCAGGAGGCTAGCCCCCGGCCCCTCCCCTGCTGTGGCCCCTCCCCCACAGCCATGCCACTGCGCAGGGAGCACTCTGGTGCGCCAGTCCTGCCGGGCAGCACGGCTTGCACCCACCCACCTCCCAGGCTTTCTAATAAGCCAGTTCTGCCTCTCTGAGCAGCATGGTAAGGGGGTGGGGGTTGGATAGGGCGTGGGATCCCAGGGGGCCTGTCGGGGGTGGGGGTTGGGGGGGATGGGTTTGTCCCGGGAGGGGGCAGTCAGGGGACAGGGAGCGGGGGGGGGGGGTTGGATGGGTTTGGGGCTCTGAGGGGGGCAGTCAGGAGGCAGGAAGTGGGAGGAGGCGGGGGCCAGGCTGTTTGGGGAGGCACAGCCTTCCCTACCCGGCCCTCCATACAGTTTCACAATCCCGATGTGGCCCTTGGGCCAAAAAGATTGCCCACCCCTGACCTAGTGGCACATCTTTTGCAGTAATCTTGTGACCTTACTGGCATAGGGTTTTTCCTAGGTCAGCCACTCATGTCTTAAGCCTATGGCCTAATATGGTGCAGCTAAAATCTTACAAGCCTCAGCCTGAAGGCCTTTCATTCCAGCCATGCCTTACTTATATACCCAATACACACTCATCACTCCTAAATACTTGTCAGTCTTACACTTCCATAATCCAATGATTTAAATCTATTTAGCATGCACTGATTATATATGAAATAGCACAAGAATTGAGCATCAAAACAAAACACGATACATGGATGATAAAATAAACTAATTGGCTACGCTATTATTGAACCGCCACTCTAAATATTTACAAATGACTGATATTTTGGGGATCCACATCCCCTCACTTGATTATACTTCCTGTAACTCTGATTATAATATTTCTATTACATTTTTGTGAGCAAATCTATTAAAGCGAATGATCAAATCAGTCATGAAAAAAATCAAGGTAGTAAAATAGTTTTAAATATAAAATTTGACATAGGAGGAAGTTAAATTGTTACTAACCTGGTGTTGGAAGAAGAGCTCCCGATGGCCTATCACCCAACAATGCAGGTTTACCTGGAGGAAGGGGTGACTGGCCTAAAAGAACATTCCTGCTGGGTGTCGGCAGAAGGGGTGGAGGTTTACTTAAGGTATGGGTGGCAGTGCTTGTACTTGGCATCACGTTTGCTTGATACAGTGTGTCTTCAACTTCAGTTGAAGGATCAGTTTGTTCAACAAGGGCTAGTTTAACAGAACAACCACCAACAACAAAGTAAGTAACGCTTAAGAGTACATCATTACAAAGACTGCGTGACCTACAATGATAGATTACTTCTAATTATTAACCCCTTAACCTAGAGGTTCAAGAAGTTTCTGTAGGGCTGCTCCTAGGGATCAAGAGAACACCAGAATATCTTTCCAAAACACACGTATTCTGCAACTTATGCAAGTTTGTTGGTTTGTTTTATCTGTTTAAGTTGTTCTGCTGAATTTCTCTTGAATACTTTGAAATATATATAATATATATATAAAATGGTTGAATTAATGATTTTTATTAAACCAGATGTGAAATTCTGCATAATGGTTCCTTCTAAGTGACTTTAATTTAGAGTGCTTTTATATGTGTATCTATGATCAAAACTTAAATGCGTGTCAGTGTTAACAGAAGAGCTACAAAAATGTACTTGTAACAGTGAATCTCATGGGAGAGTGATTGCCACTGGGGGCTTGGAGATAAAGATGAAGTGTTTGATGTGTGACCATTTCTATGAGGAATATGTATCTGATTTTAGGATAGATATACATGTGCTTTAATATACATTGACATTTACATGTGGACTTTTGACCTTTATCATTTATATTTGTAGACTATTTATGTGTAATGTACCTGAAAGCTGGTTTTGTAACTCAGGTTGATTTAAAAAAATGTTTACAGTTGTGTTTTGGGGAAAAAAGCATGAATACCTTCAAGCTCATCTTTCCTGGTCTTCAGGTAGTCACTTATTGAGTTCAACTCCTCACGATATAAATATTTTCCCTCACTTAACAGAAAGAGGAGATGTCTAATGCCTAGAGGCACACTGTAACTCCCACAGAGCTCCCGTTCTAGGTAGTCATCCGCCAGATCAGCTGCTTTGTGTGAAATTTCGGCACGCTCCTGCTGCTCACGCTCAGCAAAAATTTTCCCAAATGCTTTAACTACCAGAGCCAATGCATCCTCCATGGGCATATTACGGTGTACTACAGAGAAGAGAGATAGCTTGCTTTATCAGTCTTGTGTTCCCATCTACTTGACACATTTACAAAAAGACAAAAAACAGAGCTGTTAAGTCTGTGTTTAATTCAACTGAATAAAATTTAAAAGGTTTCTGTTTCAGTATTAACATGGTTACCCTGTAATTACAAAAGTTAGTCTGATTCAGCCCAGCTATGTGCAATGTTACTTAACTATAAGTTACATTTTAAAAGTTTCCCCAATTAAAAGATACAGGTCACTTGTCATCTTAATTTAAGTTTGGGCTAAAAAGATTCCTGGTTTCACATTTGAACAGTTATGCACACATCTGATTGAAATAAGAGGAAAAGTAGGATTAGCATAGACTTTTTTCTTAAATTCGGAACATATTTTACCTGAATGGGAGAACAGGACAGTTAGGTATTTTTCATTTAAAAAGAAAGTGCCTTTTTAATAATGACTAGAACAGCTACATTCTTGTTAAGGTGAAAGATGGGAAATCTGAGGTTAAAGTTTTAGAAAACTGAAGACTTAAAATAGATGGATTTTAATTTGATCCATCTATGTAGCAGTAAGATAAGAATGTGAACTGTAATCATGTTATTTATATATAATGCCCTACTATTACTTACTATGCTTGACAGCTTTTGATGACTATTTCATGCCATTTAGGAAACAGAAATTCAGGGCAGATGGATTTGTGTTTTGTGAATTACTGGAAATTAATTCAATGAAGTATTTACAAATTGTCACATCTTAACTAGGTCAGGTTGTGTTACCAAGAGGTGTAATATGTCAGTATTTAATATTTTAACATGTTCAAAGAAAATTAAATTGCAGTTTTGAATGGGGACTATTTTAAGTGACATTTCTACATGAAGCTAAACTTACTTTTGATAGACTCATGAAGCATGATTACGGTGCAAGAGGAAAGTGCTACATTTGACTGTTCAACAAGAATACAAAATGGGGAACCATCATTTTTAACTTCTTGGAGGGCGCGTGTGAGACCCAACTCAGATGTAAGGTATATCATTTCCACCACAAGGCCATGATCCTGCAACCGATGGCCTATGACTGTTGCATATTCCCTTAAAGAAAAAAAAGAGGCTGGTTATTTTACAAATAAAAGTCTGTGTCACTGTTAGTTGTTGCCATGCTGTAGTTCATGTTTTGTATGCTCTAAGTTACAGGTAACAATTCTAGTTATGTGAAGTGTAAGAAACAATTTTCTTTCCACAAATGGCATGTTCCTTAAATCAGACGAGCTCTTTTAGATGACAGAATGGAGATTTTTTTAAAAAAAACATATACTGTACCAACTATTTTAGAAAATATTTGTCTTAAGGTTCAACTGTTTGGAAATCTGATCCCTGCATATATGGGAATTTTTTATTGAGGATCCCTGTGTGGTCATGTATTAAGTGCTATTTTTGGAAAGTATGGATATATATTAATACCTTAATGATTGAAACTATTTATATTTAGCATTTTATTTATTCTAATTCATCATCTATGTATCATCACTGATACAGTCAATTAAATGTATTCAATTAAAACTTGACTTCTTTTCTCTTTCCACAACAGTATAAACTGTTATGACTAGCATTAGTGTAAGCTTTTTAGTTACATTAACTTTTGGCTTTTTAAAAATAAATGTGTGAAGATAAAGAAAGGGCACTGAGAATTAGGTTTAAAGGGTATTTATGCTCAGCAAATGTATAGCACACATCATACTACATGTACACTGCTCCCTATGTAACTTCTGAGTCTTATCTGCTTATTTTACAGTTGAAAGTTTATTAGTATCAACACTAGAGAATCAATATAGATAGGGAAAAGCAAGCCCTGTTCATTTCAGCTTCCTTATCAGAACTGTTAGCTAACAGCCAATAACTATATTATTATATACACAAGACAGAAATACAGATAACTTTGTGTACCGCATGGTACTTACTGTTTTGGCAGTTAGGAAGATGCTGCTTTAACATGTAAATTAAGTATATTTGATGTGAAAGCCAGCGAAGGAAAATGGAGATCAAGATGTCAACTTTACACACAATTATTTCTAACTGTATCAACTTTAGAAATCTATTTTTACACACTGCTTAGAGAATTGAGTATGATCACTGCACTTCAGGCGACTCAATCAACCAGGCTCAGTTGTTCCTTCAGATAAAGCTATAGCAATGGCAGTGTTTTCACCATGATTGCAAGTCTCTCTACTCCTGAATACAGAACAGACATTTCATAGAGCACTGACCCCTGACATCGTGCTATCCTGGGTACTGACAGAAGATTTGCCAACTGCATTTGAAGTGATCACCCACCATAACATCTTTCAGATGGTGCCACGAATTAAGAGATTAGCAAAATCTCTAGTGTAATCCAAGTAACATCTGAATAACAAAAGACTAATATGTCAGATGGAGGGAGGAAAGAAAGGGGATTCAGGTATAGTATTTACAGCACCAGAATTCAGCATTTGAAGGAGAGCAGCAATATCAGTACTGCTTTAGACTGATGAGTTTGTTGATTCCCTTACTAGAAGTTGTGTAAGATTCTAAAAAGTATGGTTTATTATCTACAAGTATCCATGTAGTTAACCCATTTTAAAATAGCATATTGGTAATTAATTTTGTATTGGACACTAAATATAAAACATTCATTTTGTTAAGGAAATGGAGGAGGAGGCAAGAGAGAAAGGAAACAAACAGAATTTAAGTGGTGATATTGAACATTAACTAAATATTGGGATGCTAAAGTTAAGCTTTCTTGCACCAATCCTCCTTGCCCTCAAATAAATCCTATGATAAATGTATCAATGGATTGTCAAGGCCTCCATATCGAAGCTAATCCTGGTCATCTCCAGGAGATGGACAATTATGATATGAAAGTTAATAGTTCTATAATAACCAAGAAGAAAGTTCTTTGCACTCTGCCTCATTTAACTCTCTTGTTTTGCCATATATGTAATTTCATGATGTTTCAAGCTTTTACTTTGTATTTGTTAGAAAATGACATTGAATGCTTTAAATAGAAAATGTAACGTCTTGCTATGAAGACTTCATTACTCATAAGGATTAATCTGGAAGAAAACCAAGTTACCTAAGAGGAAAAAAAAAAACTAGAAAGTTTGCTTTAGGTTTAAATGGATGTTACACTTAATTTTCAGAAAATTTTTTTTTTAATTTCTTTTGCTGTAAGCACCATTTAACATGACTAAAAGATTAGAGAATAAAACCTATCTGAGTTTGCACATTTGATAGTGCCTTGTATATAGACAGTTTCCCTTTTGTTTATGTGGATCTTTCATTTGGCAGCCGCAGAGAAAAACATTTTTTAAGTTAGGAAAATATGTAAAGTATTAAAAATTGTCAAGGTGACTCAAGAGAAGTGTAGGATCTGAACCTACTTTTAACATTATTTTATATTGATTAGATTTCATGGTTTCTAAGAAGATTCTCCTATTAAATGCTAAAATGTAAAGAAAAAAATTAAGAGTTGAGTCAGAGTTAATTTGCTTTAGAAGTCACTTTTTAAAAGTTCCTCCGTGTGACCCCATGCACACTTAATATGCTCAGTGGCTTAGGAGATGCAAAACAATTTAAAATACTTTAGAAAAGACTAAATAGAACTATGTTAAGGAACTTCAGAGAGGAAAAAGTAGGCTTAACATTCAATTATTACCTACGTCCTCAGCTCTGAGAGAAAAGTATCATTAACTGAACGTCTTAACTGGAAACCTTAAACACCTAATTTTTAAATTAGAGACCTACGTTTGTTCCTTGCTGATGGCCACAATGATACAGTCAGAAGGTCTCTCTTTATCGTACTCTTTCTGTATCTGCTGGTAAAACTGTAGGTATAGCTTCTCCCTACGATCATCCCTGGTATAGTCATCATCTAAAATCAAAGAACAAATTGATTAAAAGGTAACAGTGACTGCAAATGAGCATTGGAGCTTCAGGTGTCTTTTCCACTCAGTTAAGTATTGTGGAATCAGAGAAGTCAACTAAAAAGTGCACTGTGAAACTAGTAAAAATGTATTTGTCTTGGACACATAGCAAGACAGACATGACACAAGGAATGTGATTTAACTAGGCAGCAATTTTATTGACTCATCTGGGAATTATCCAGTAATAACTAATCCTATGCATGTCACCTTCCTCCCTAAATCTGTTCTACCTGGTGGAAAAGTGTCTTCAGACCCCACTCCAAACCTGATCCCAGCCCATTGTTAGCCCACTGCTCACCCCTCACATTAGAGCTAAGATGCTGGCGGGGAAGGGTTGGTTCCTCACTGTACGAGACATTCGGAAGCCCAACCCTGTTCCCCCATCTTCTTTAGAAGATGCCTTCCCTTAAATCCACTTCCAACTCTGGTTCATCAAGGAACCAGACCTCTATTTAAAAAGTACTTGCAATGGAAGCATGCAACCAGGAGATGGCACCAATTAGCTTGGCTACCTCCCCACATCCCTAACTAGGCTCCCACATGTTAACAACTCCTTCCCTAACATTGGCCAAAAATATACTCAGTCCCTGTCAAAGTCTTCCCTGAATACCCCAGGTAACTCAACAGATTTTTACAAAAATTTAATCACTTCCTGATTTACATATTTTCTGGCCTCATGAACACGTGGAGGCCTAGTGGCTCGCTGCCATAATCTCTGATGCAATATTTCAAACCAGATTACAGTTACCCATAGGAAAAGGTCCTGATTCTGCCCTCTCTCTTTGCCCTAGTTGTTAAGTTAACCCCCTTACAAGATCCCAAATTGTTTTCACCTTGGTACATAATAATCATTTCAGGTGGCTACCAAAGGGTGTAAGCGGATATCAGCTAATCGCAGAGCATGCTCCTCCTTCTGTGCAATCATCCCCTCACCAAGGCCTAATATTGTGAATCTTCTGGGCAACTGGCTGCCCACTTCTGGGCCCAATGAACAATATTGTGCCCACAGATCTAATAATTATCTCTTGTCACCTGCTCCCTTGATCCAGAAAACTAGGTATGCCGCAAAACATAGCAAATTCACACCCCTGGTCTCTAATTCTCAACTGGAGGCCTCATATGCACTGAGTATTATGACATCAACCAACTGTATCCCTCAAGCCCCTATTACCAGTTGCACTGCAGAAGTTGCTGCCCTGATCCTGAAAGAATGGCACCCAAATTCACCGCAGGGAACCCTGATAGCATAAGCCTCTTTTATAAGACTGCCACAAACTGGAATTTTCTTGAGAAACTCCTGTCAACAGGAAGAAAGAGTGGCCCAGCATTAACCAGCCTCAGCAATACGTAGGTCCTTAATGCTCTGACTGGGCAAGTCCCTGCCTTCCCAAACTCTTGCAGTACTATAGACTCCCCTTCCCCTCCCTGATCCATTGACATTATCAGAGTCAAAATGACTGATCGTTCCCCCAATATAAGTCCCTAAATTCCAAAGCTCTACCTGAAATACCCCCTTGCTGATCTAGGCACGAGCTCATTGACTAAATTTTTTTAAAAAGCCCATTAAGACAGCTGCCTTGTTCAAGTCTGCATACTGGCTCTATTAACATACCTGATAAACTCCCACCAGATCCCAAAGAATCTGAATAATGATGGCTTGTCAGGGATCTTCTATAAGGCCTGTGGGATGAGACCACCATCTAACAGCCTCCTAACTAAAACCCGCCACAAGGTTCCAGAAAACCCAACATCCTGCTAGGTGATGCTGATAAACAACTGAAACAGTCATTGATGCCAGCCCACAGTGTATCAGACACCACGCACTTCAGGAACTGGCCGAATCTCGGGCAAGCCGACCCCAAAACTGAGTCAATTCCCTAAAACCCTAAACTTTTATGGGGCTGCTGATCTCTGCATTAATCCAAGCACAGCAATGAGCCAAGGTTCCAAAAGGCCAGTGACATCTGCTCAGGCTCCTTGTCAGCGCCTGGTGCCAAATCTTGAAATCCATCCACCTGCAATCGAGACAGCATGGGCTATGCCATTATTAATCCCAGGCACATGTTAGCAGTAAAAAAGATTTAGCAAGTTAAGCACTGCAGGACAAATGCCCTCACCAACCTTGTAACTCAGAGTGACCTGGAGGAGTGGGTGTTAGTATGTACCAGTGCCATGTTGTCACTATAGAATTTCACTTGTTTGTGAGCTTCTCTCCTCCAGA
This sequence comes from Caretta caretta, assembly GCF_965140235.1. NCBI lineage: Eukaryota > Metazoa > Chordata > Testudines > Cheloniidae > Caretta > Caretta caretta. The sequence continues at coordinate 17,017,185 of NC_134217.1, read as the reverse complement.
TCATCACTGCAACTAAAATGGGGGGAAAAAACCCAGTAATGTTATATCCTTTACTATCTCCCAGAGTATATGATCACTAGGCATCTCCAAGCACACCACCTGCCCTAGTAAAGGCCCCAAACCTGGTGTCCCCAATGCATGAGTGAACTTTCAGGTCTGTCTCTACCCCAGCTAGGCATCTAGCAGGAGACACTTCTCTCTCCAAAAAAGTAACTCCATTAAAGTGATTTAGGAACTGAGCTGTTCCCATGCCCATAAATTCACCTTCATTTTTTTACTCATATTTATAAAATGGTTGGGCCTAGCTATCCCTGACATGTCAGCGGATGGCATGCAAAACTAAGAAGGCAAACAACAGCCTGCAGTTCATGCAGTGTAATCTACTTGGCTGCTCTGTCCTCCTTAATCCCAATAATTCTGCAAGTTTATGCACAGAAAGTCTAGAGATGTCAGTCTCTATATCTAACTTGATCCCCTTTTTTTTTCTGCTAGCAGTAATCATAGGTACTGGTTAAGAGGAGATCAACAAGCTGGCACACTTTAGAATCTGCCCTGCCCATACACAAGAAGGCATCCTGGTAGTCTGCTATTTGCTGTAAACCCAATTCCCATAGCACTGACCTCCACCTTTGGGCTGAGCCCACTATTGAGCATCCCACTGCTATGGCCTTGTCAAAATAAAAACCGACCGATCAAATAAAACCCCACAGGTCTGAAATCTGAGGGGGTTTACTGGTAGCATCAAAAAGCCAACCTGATGCTACATTTCACTAAAATTGACCTGCGACTGCAAGTCCTCACCATGTTCACAATGGTACCAAAAGACGAGTAACATACTGAACATAATTCACGGTCTATTGCATCATACATGGAGCTTCCAATACTCCTTGATGCCTTTTTGGGGCCCAAACCCGAAGGAGAAACCTGCAGGTCAGTCACAGGTCAGTGCATGAATAGCCCTGTAATTCTGTTAGAAACAGTTTCTTGTTAAATCTTGCCCCTTATTATGTCTCTCAAACCTTCTACAGATGTCAAATTTTGAGACGTCTGAATTCCAACTCCTTCATATGGTATCCCAAATCCTGCTACAAACTCCTCCCAAAAATATTCCCCATCTGTCTTGTTAGGGTAATCCCAGGGAAACACCCAAAGCACCTTGACATGGAGATAAAGCTCCTTCCTTCATTCCTGCTACTTGGTCCTGTGTGTGGGGATAGAGGGAGCATCTGACTGATCCCTCCTTCTACTGGTCTGGAACTTTCCACAAATGCTGTGGCAAATGAGTGCCCCGTGAACACCGAAACACTTCTGGCATGTGATTTTTTATCTGCAGAAGTTCCAGAAACATCCACCTTCACTGAAGTCCCAGCATACTTTACTGCAAGAATCAGATCTCTGGTTAGCCTGCTGTGGAAACAATAAACTGCTGTTGGTATGTATGAATGGCACTGACCAAGCCAGGATCATCTGCTCTAACCAGAGGTCATTATCAGCCCTGTCACATTCATTCGTGGACATATTGCATGCAGCCTGTAACTTAAATTCCTTGTCTTAATGGGCCCATGCTATACCCCCAAATGTATTGCAGGCCCAATAGAATATGTACATATATTTGTACAAGGCTGAGCTTCTCTGGATATTTGCCAGACATCACCCCAGCACATATCAAAAAGGCAGGTTGTCAGTTTTCCCAGGTTCAAGCCACCCTTTGATACCTCGCATTCTCAGTGTCCCTCTTATTCCTCCGCACTCTACCTTCCATCATTGCTTCCCTGTACAATGAGAATATTTCTGTGGGGTTTTTTTAAGTGGCTTTGAGAAGGTGCACCCCCAACTGGAGATGCATTCCTGTACAAGCCTGTCTTATTTTCACCTGGAAGACAAAAAACTGACAGCTGCAGTGGAACCCGCCACATAACCTGCTCCCCACCACCCTGTGATGTACTCATCTCTATGGCCTTGCCACCTACCCCTACATTGCAAGCCTAAGTGAGATTCGGCACCTGCATTCCTACCCCTCCTTGATTGGTAGCTCTTTCCCTGCTGATGGGAGCAGAATCAATTTGGCTGCTGCCATTACCCCAAACCGGAGCCCATGTTGGGCATGCAGCGGTTCCCATGCTAGATTCCCCAACAGAAGTTAAGGGATAAGGAGAACAAACTTCTGTAACTTAAGGACCAGAGAATCCACAGTGGCGTTTAAGTTTGGCCACCTGGCTGGAAGAGTAATTTCACCTGCAGCCTGTACCCCAGACTGCCTAGAGAACTCAGGGCAAGTGGGTTAGAACCCTCTGTGGAAGCCCACCCAGTCTCGCCAAGAGGAGCTCCAGGGGTATCCTCCAGGTCAGAGGCTCCCTCCATTGTCCCTGTGGAAAAATCTCCTGCCCGTCTAGGTCCCCGATTCTGTCCCTGGGAGAAGGGGGATGGCCCTCCACACCATACTGTTCTGTTCTGCCCCCCACCCCACCTGTCCGGGTGCATCTTCCAAAGTACATGCCCACTGCACTCCCCAGAGCCCAAACTCACCCACTACTGGCAAAGGAGATACCCCTGCCGGGGGGACCACACTTGCAGCCCTTGCTGTTCTCCACTTCTCTCGGGAGCAAGGGGCGGTTGGGCCAACTTCCACTGCTGAGGATTCATGCTCCGGATCCTGTCGCCTGGAAGAACCTGGCTGCTGGGCTGCCACTGCTGCCTCTTGTCTTCCGGATATCCCTGGGATCTCATGCAGACTGGGACCTGCTGGGACCACCACCGTCAACTTGATGTATCTCGGGACTCCCTCACTCCAGGAGGCACCCCATGCTCCCACTCTGCTGGACTACTTCCCTGCTAGCATCTAAGCTATTGCTTTGAGTGTGTAATGATGTCCCAGCCAGGGGGAAAGGGCTTGGATGCATAGGAGTCCCTGGGCTTCTACTGTGCTGCTCAAACCAGACAATCGTCCAGGATAAACCCAATCATTCCTTCCAAACCCAAGAGGAAGCTGACTTCCCACAGGGCGTGGGAGACCCTTAAAGAAGCGTGTAGACTGCTGGCCTGTCTCCCCTGCCAGGAAGGACTGAAACCATAACTAGAGTGTGATTCAGGCCCTTTTCTCAGGCTTCAGCTTTATTTTTCCCACATAAACTAACACAATACTTCAACTATCCCATCTTCTCAATGCAAGGTCTTTTGGAGAGGCCTACTGATTCCGCACACAATTTTTCCCCCCAGCCATTTGCCAGAGTCATCCTGCTCCAGGGCCTGCCAAAGGCGCCAACCTGCTTCCTGCAGCTCTCCCACATGACCCAGAAACTTCTTACCAGAGCCTCCCTGCTCCGGGCCTGCTACTGAGTCACCTGCTGGCTTTTACAGTAACCTGATCCCTCGCTGATCAGCCATAGGTGAGGTTGGGCCCCAAGTTCACTTAAGGGCCAAGTACCCTGTGATAAAACCACCGAGTTCCTCTTTCTCCTGCAGACCCACACAAAGGCTGCAGGGGGTATAGTTTAACAAAGGAATATCAATTAGTTACAAATTCTTACCTTTTTGGGAATACTGGTATCTCTCATAGTAATCTTCATTTCCTGGTGAATAGTCATACTGTTGTCCAAATAGTTCTTCAAAACTAAGGAGGAAATAATATTTTGATGAAAAAAATATATTCAAAACATGATACCAGACCAATTCATACAGATATCCACACAAACTAGGAAGATAAAGGTTTTAAACAGTTGTAGTGTAAAAGTTATCGACATCGAGTTTCAGAATAGATTACTTTAAGCCATGGAGAGGTCAGAAATGTTAGTCTTTCCATACTTAAAAGACTAAACTAATTTTCCATTAAAAAGCTTTTGACCTCCCAAGTAGCTTCACTAAAACTAAAGTACATTTAAAAGAAAAAGATTATACAGTGATCTATAAAGCCCTGAAAGTTCTTGGATCTGATTGCTAGAGTTCAATCAAGACTGGTGGAGGCATTTCCGTTCTCTGCTCCAGAGACTGAACTCTAAGATCAGTGGCAGGGCATCTTCAACGGACAGCTCTCGCCTCCAAAATTCACTGAAAATTCATATCAAAGTGGTCTTATTTTAACTCTATTTTAAAACAACTGTAGTGTGCCCATGTGCTATAGCATTAGATACCATGAACAAACTAGGTGTTTAAAAAAGCCCAACAACTATTTAGGAAGTTTTAACAGATATATAAATCCTTGTTATGTAAATATTAGACAAAACCATAGTCATTACAAAAGTGAGCTTGTTTATAGACAGAAGTATTTTCCTGCAGACACATGGGTTGTTCACAAAGGCTTTAAATAATTTACATAGTTATCCTATTGAAAAGTCTTACCTATTCAGATCTTCAAAGTCCTTTGAATAACCATCTTGGGGAGAATAAGGACTTTTCTGGTATGGTCTGTAAGGATTTATGCTAAAAGAGGTAAGAAATATGAGATTAGGTATGTTCGGTCAAAAGAGCTTTTGCATGGCTACAATGAAAAAGCTTAAGTTTTACATACTGGTACTCTAAAGTACTTAATGGACTTTCCAAAATCCTTTTAGTTTTGGTTTTAAAGCAAATGTCACTATAAAACTATCTGCTTAATTCCAGGGCTGCAGTATTATGGTGAAGCAAAACATATCTTCCTTTCAGTCAAAGGAAGACAAAACATTCCCAAAAACTTTCCTTCACAAATCTTGGGCATCTGTAAGCCAGTGACACTTTCATATTTCCTTGTAAGGTTTTGCCTGCATTGAGCTAGGTATACACTGCAAGCTAGGGGTGCGATTCCTCTGCTCCTCACACACACTTACACTAGCTCTCATCAAGATAGCTCAAGTATAAACAGCAGTACAGCCACAGTAACACTGGTAATGGCCATGGAGGCATGGCTGAGCTGGGCCGAGTATGCACCCACCTGAAACCAGCTCAGCCATGCCTCCATGGCCGCTATCAGCGCTAACGCAGCTGCACGGTTATTTGTACTTGCGCTATCTCAATGAGAGCTAGCATGTGTGTAGGAGCAGGGGAAAATCACATCCCTAGCTTGAAGAGTAGACATAGTCTTAGAAAAATGCCTTCTAACATAAAACAAGGCAGCTACATTTTGTTTACAGCCAGCTTCTGCTGATGTTTTATTCTTCCTTTTAATGAAATGGTGATGTCATACCAGCTGTCATGAAGTTTTGCAATCACCGATGACATTTTAGGGCAAGTGACATTTACATTCTGCTTACACCACCTCTATCTGAAGCTTTGGATGATCTATCATTTTCCCCTGAACCTACAGTTGCTAGTGAGCGTAAAGGCTGAAGCACATGCTGTTAAGCACAAGTTAACACAACCGATTTTGGATCTTGCAGTTACGACTTAACTGATTTGTTGTCCATAAGATGTGGTAAAATGTAATTTAAGCAAGGCTTTTGAATGGTAGTAAACTTCAGTCTACCTATCATTTTAAGCATTTAATTTGCTTTAAGAATACAATCCTATACACTGGTTCATTTTGTTCTGCAAGAGATGCCTATGCTACCAAAGCCAAATATATTTTCACACAAAGGTCACAGGTGAGTGCTTCACTTTCTTATTCTTAATATTTATATTATGGTGGTAGCCAGAGGCACCAGTGAGGATTAGGGTTCAAGAGTGCTACATGTTGTACAAACTTTTAGACAAGGTTCCTGCCCCAAAAGAGCTTACAATCTACGACAAGCAACACAAAAAGAGTGGGGGAACAGGGAGACAAACATACTGTTTTAGTTGTCTTGATGTAGAGACACCCTGAATTTGCATACAAATTAAGGACAGAAAATGAGTTTAGTTTATGTATTACATAATTAGTTTATGTATTACCGTTAGGACCTTTTTCTGCACTGGCAAGAGGATTGACTAAAAGCCCTAATAGAACTTGATCTCTAACTTCTATAATATTTCAGTTCTACTTCATCAGAAAGAAGAGCAAGATAGAATTTGACATATAGAAAGGACTGAACACACAGAAAGGATCACAAGAGTTATCTGGGAAAATGTTCTTACTCTGAGGTGAATAGGGGAGGGCTAGTATGAGAAACCTAAGTCACGAATAGAACTAGTGCCTGGGGATTTGATAAGGATCACATAGGCTTGGTACAGTTTGTTTTGTGAAGGTAGTGCCAAATATGAAGTCCATAGGATAAAAGGAATAAGCAGATGGCTCAACCTGAACAAGTCAAAAGCAAGTTGCTTTGAATGAAACACAGGCTGACTAGGATGATGTCCAAAACCAAAATCAGTAGCCACAAAGAAAAACAGCACAATATTTGGATGCCAACCAACCAATAGGAGAAGAGAGATTTTGTCTTAACTTTGCCTTGTCAAGAGATCAGGAATCTTGCAACACCAGTAGAGAGCCAGCTTCACTTGAAATAAACACTGTAGTTGACTTAAGTTATTCATATTTTTAACTATGTTGTCAAAGTTACAAATATTTTATCACCTGAAAAATGGAACTGATAGCTATTCATGATAATTAGAAAACTGCTTTGGAAATCCTAGCACATCAAAAAACTATTCAGGAACTAACTATATATAAACTGGATGCGCCTAATGCTTCGTTGCATGCCAGGCACATTGACAAGGTAGGGCCAATCTATCACAAGATAAATGGTCCCAGCAGCAGGTAATACAGATTACCACATTGCTCAAGTACAGAAGTGCTAACATCTAGAGAGATGTCAGCCATTTGAAATGGACGGAGATCCTGCAACAGGATAGTGTTGCACTTTCAGCCATCTCTACCAGTATCAGCACTTTTGGGCTGTGCTATTCCATGGCTGCTGCTGAGATAGCAAGAAACAGACAAGGATGAAAGGATGACTGGATAGACAAGAGTGGTGGTCCAAATACTAGTCCAAGAATTCTTCTGTAAAGAATGAGAAGAGGACACTTCCATATCCAAAAGATTAGAAGTTTAGTTTTAAAAACTTAGTTTCTCAACCTAGTTGGTAAGAATTTGGATTCTCCAGGAGTCTTAATTATTTTGATGGAATAATCTGATATAGCCAGGAATCTAAGGTGGATAATTCTAAATAAAATATTGTTTCCACAAACACAAACCTAGTAACTTCTATAAGTTTTCACCGATTATCAGAAAACTTTTGAGAAAGCCAGTAAAAGAATGCAACCATAGAGTTAGTTCACATTTCAGGATTTCTTCAAAAACAGTCATTCTGGGACAGTTATTCAAAGTATCAATGTTTATCTCATAATAGGGAGAAACAGACAAAAGTCTTAAATCACTCTGCTGGTAATATAAAACAGAATATGAAAATGTGGGAAGGAAATGAAGAAGGAGATAAGAGGCTAAGGAGGCACCACTTGGGAAAAGAAAATGGTAAGAATAGAATAAACTGGGAAAAATCATATGCACATTGTGAAGACCTGAAGACTAATCAAGAACTCATTCATGCTAGTACTAAAGAAACATTAAGAAAAAGTGAACAAAAACTGTAAGATTGTCCCCTCTAACATTTACTAAAGGAGTTTTGTTTACTTTAATAGAAGTAACTTACGAAGACATCTAGAAGGGAAAACAAGTGTACGCTTACAAACAGAATGCACAATAGCGTTTTTACACACAAAACTGGATGAAGAAAAAGTCCACCTTTTATAATCTACTTAAAAACTCAATAAATCTGTTACATATTACTTACTCCAGAAGGCGTGGAATCCATCCGGGTCTATGCCTGGACCCAAAATGAAAAGAGCTTGGATTAAGTTATATTGAAGACAAACCGTAAAAAAACAGCAGTTAAATCAAGATTAGTAAAATGTGCTGAGTTTCTTCAGCAGCACAGACCTTATGCACCACACTTTCAGATTATCACAAAATGTTTTAAAGAGCGAATGATAAGCTTAAGAAAAAATGGAAATTATGTTGTGTTGTAAAGGAATCTGATTTTTGGAGTAGGTGTGTTCCTTGAAGCTATCTTTTGTAGGCCCCAAGTACTCAGAGGCATATGCAAACCTTACTCACCTCAACTGTAGAAAGAGAAAAAGAGCAAAGAAAGGAGAGTTAGCGATACTGATTAAATGAAATTCAACTACTAACACTAGTAATCTATATTTTATCCCTCACACCATAAGCCATATAGCAGGGCATTAGATTGCTCCTAAAATTGATATTTCTAATATTCTATCAAGAGATGTGTACAGAGGAATTCTTTTTTACGTATTTATACACATACCCAAAAAATGATCCAGTTGGATGCTCTGCTACTGTCGAACAAAAGATTTCCCTTTTTCCAGATGCAGCTAGTTGGTAAAGCTGGCCTTTCCATAACGAACTTCAAAGGGTTTTGAAATACATGATTTTGTTCACCTGGCAAGAATAACTGTTGGCCAAAATAAGAAATCCTAAATTCTGATCTCCTTACCAAAAGACATTCTTGGATCTGTATATTAATTTTACTTAGGGAAATGAAAGTTTGGAAAGAAATAAAGGTAATTGCTTGCTAAACATGAAATTTAGAAAGCCATTCAGAAAAGTATTAGAAATTGAGTAAGAAATTACCCTTGTGTAACTGAACAAAAATTAGGATAATAATCTTAATCCTCCAGAACTTCTGGATGAAGTATCTGCAATAATAAATAAATGGCCTTATGAAGAAGAGGGCCTGACTGAAGATCTAGTCTCAAACAACTTCTACAACAGCTTGAAATTTTAACACTAGAACTTTAAAGTGACATGGTGCATTAGAAGAGTGGACTGTACAGAGAAATAACAAGACTGGCACAGGAGGAAAGAAAGAAACAAGTGAGCCTAATTATCTCCTATAGACACTGCTACCAGATGCTCTTGGATTATGCTCAAAGTACCACTATGAGATTTAGAAATGGATACCAAAAGATCCTGTACCAATGACTGAGTTTTTTTCTCTCTGTACCACAAAGAAAAGACACTTCATACCTAATTCTGTGCTGAAAATCCAGGGGTCTTCACACACTGAGTTTCAGATATTCTGTGCATTTAATTACTGAGCAATCAAAATTTACTCTAGCCTTTCTATTTAGGCTGTTAGTTATAAGGCTTCACACATCACAGCAGAAAGGTACATCTAGGATTACACTGACAGATGTATTACTTAGAGGAAGCAGATTCTTCAAGCTACAATGGTAGTATAATGAGGACAGCTGTTTGGTCTTACTTCATTTACTTTGACTATTCTAAAATGAATGGCATTGGATAGGAGAATGTAAAAGCTACTTAAATTCAACTGATGATGTCAGGTTCTATTTAACTGCTTAAGTTTAAAAGAAAAAAAAAAAAGGAAGCAGCAGCAGCATTTTGAAATATCCTGGAACTTTTACATGAGATTTGAAGATAAAGAAATAGGTTTTTACTTAGTGCCTCCTGGGTCAATTCTCATTGCTCTAAACATTGCTTCTTGGTGTAGGTCAAGACTTTTAGTGTCCCAAAGGTCAGAAAATTGACAAAGTTACTAAATATCTACTAGCTGGAGGAGTAAACCTACTAGTCAATGATAGACACAAAAGATAAGTAGAGAGCCTCCACATCAATGAGCTCCAGGAAGAATCACATATTGTAAAGTACAACCTCCTGCCATAGGTAATGGAAGTGCTAGAATTCATGCATTGGGCTCCAGCTTTCATATCAGCATCTGGCTATCTGATAAATGTGAAGCTTCAACGACTTCTAGATACTAGAAAGGAAAAGAGGCTCTCTGGATACTGCAAGGGTAAGGAAAACACAGAAAAAGCTTCTGGTACTCTAGTCTTCTCCCACAGCACAGATTGATAGATTTTTTTTTTTTGAGGGGGGGGGTGTTGTGAAAAATTCTAGCACTGATTTATGCTGATGAGATTTTGCCAGATGCCAGCAGACCAAAACCGATACTCTCAATTATTTCATTGCTGCCCACACCAATAGGAGAGATTAGTCTTGTTAATTTTACATTGCTAGCGGGCACAGTTATGAGGCACTGCAGACTCAGGAAGCCACCACCACCACCACATTGGCTTACGTTCAGTCGGTCATCTTCACAACAGAACTGGTTAGAAACAGTCTGTTTTTTTTATATGAAAGTTTGAATTCTGCAAAGAACTAATGTTCAGCCTCTGCATGCAGAGAAGGCTTCCCACTGGTGAGCAGGCACATGATTTTTTCCATCTCTACCCTTGATATGAGAATGCTTTGATGTCTGTGTTACCCTGAATAAGTTTATTCAAAAGATATTTTGTAAAGATAGTCCATCTTTTCTGCTTTAATATACTTTTAATTTAGACAAGTTGCAATCTAGTTTCATTTTGGTCCTTTATTGGACACCTTAACCTCAGCCATAACAACACTTGAGCAAACTAGGGAACCCTAGGCCACACCCAACCCCTTAACCTTTTCTTAAGCAAATATCCACATTGAAAATAGGTGGAAGGCCAAAACCTTTCAGGACATTGGCTGATAATTAGCGACAGTAGTTCCTCTGTAAGAAAACTGTGAATTATTGCTTCCAATTCTTGGAGACTAGGCTCCTCAACAGAACCCAGCTCCCTACTTTCACAGTTCATCCATTTAGCTCTGAATTATTATGCCCATTCCTTTGAAATGTTTAACAACAATTACAGAAAGAAGTGTATGAAATTCTTTGAGTCGCAAGCTGACCTTCCACTAGAATGTCAAATTTATCATTGTGCATGAGATTTCTCATGCTTAATTTCAGCGTAAGATTGCTTTTTGTTATGCAAGCACAAAAAGAAATCTCTTTTACACAGTGATTTCTCCCCCATCCTTCAAAAACAGAGACATGAAATTTGAAAAACAACCTATTTTTCATGTACTAGTCCTCACTGATATATATGAAAAAATGTTCAAAGTCTTGATCCTGCACTTTACAGCATGTAGGCAAACTACTGCACCTTCACAGAGCCCCACTGAAATCAACATGGCTCTGTGTGGGCACAACAGTCCATCCATATGATGTAAATTGCAAGATCAGGGCTTAAGGGTGAAATTCACCCCTGTACAGAGGACCAGCAAAAGGTCTGTGTACCACTTAAGTTCTCATAGGATGTAAAGACTGCTTTTAGACATTAACTGGGATTGAAGTGGTGCATAGACTTTTTGCTAGTCCTTGGCATAGGTGTGAATTTCACCCCACAGAAGTTAGAATTGAAAATGTAACTGACTAATTGAAAATGTGTTGTCCAAGCACAATATTTTAGGAATGTTTTTGAACACCGACTCGCATAGACATCTGAACGGTGTACTCAGAGTGTGTTCAAACAGTACAGTACTACCAACAACTGGATAGCATAATTCCTTATTCCTCTATAAATTAGAAAAATGACACAAAACAGTATACACAATATTCATTTCAGAAAATTTTACAAATTGTAGTTCTAATACTGTCTACAAAGTTCCTTTCAATCTATTGTTTCATAACACAAAATGCACACGATAAAAGTAACAATTTCATATGTTGATTTTTAAATGCTTAGCTAATTTGTTTTCTATATTATAGAAGTAAAATATCACTGATTCATGTTAAACATAGGCTCCAGTTTTAAGCATGTGATTAACTTCACACACTAAGTAGTCCCACTGTAGTCAATGGAACAACTCACTGCATCAAGTTAATATGATGAAGTCTTCCCAGGAATGGAGCCTTAAAGAATACAATTATGTATTTCATAGAATTATAGTAAGTAGAATTGGGTGTGACTGTTTATTTCCCTTTTTATATACTCTTTATATATGCATGTTTGTTTTGTTAAAAGAAAAGGAGTACTTGTGGCACCTTAGAGACTAACCAATTTATTTGAGCATGAGCTCAAATAAATTGGTTAGTCTCTAAGGTGCCACAAGTACTCCTTTTCTTTTTGCGAATACAGACTAACACGGCTGTTCCTTTGAAACTTGTTTTGTTAAAGACATTCAACTCTTTAAAGTGACTGAATTTTAAAACAATGACAGTGAAATGACCACAATTCTCACATTTGTATATGAAAATAAGCGTTAGTGTTTTCACAATTATCTGTAGAAACAATTTTTGAAGTGTTTATATTTATTTTACTTTACCTTTTATCCACAATAGGTTTCTGAACTTGACCCCTGGTAACCTTAACCCAAGATGACATTTTAATTCCTAGGAAAACAAAATACATTGCATTTATTCTCTTCACAAGTGAAGTGAGAAAACAGTCTTAAAACAGCCATAGTACACTGCAATTTTTTTAAACTGACAGCTTGCAACTTGTTAAAAAATAATGTATTTAATAATCAAGCTTGTGGATCATCTCTAGTTGAGTGAGATCCCTTTGTATGTTTTTGCAGTAACCTTTGGACTTAACTATCTTGAGTAATTTTTTTTTTAATCATCTGTAAAAACCAGCTCCCTGTTCACTCCCTTTTCCAGATCATTTATGAATATGCTGAACAGTACTCGTCCCAATACAAATCCTTGGGGGACCCTGCTATTTACGTCTCTCTACTGCAAAAACTGACAATTTATTCCTACTCTTGAAGTTTCCTGTCTTTTAACCAGTTAGTGATCCATGAGAAGCCCTTCCTCTTATCCTATGACTGCGTACTTTGCTTAAGGGATTTTGGTGAGGGAGCCTGTCAAAGGTTTTCTGAAAGTCCAAGAACACGATATCCAGAGGATCACCCTTATCCAAATGCTTGTTGACACCCTCAAAAAATTCAAATAGCTTGAGAAGGCATGATTTACCTTTACAAAAGCAGCGTTGACTCTTCCCTAACATACTGTGTTCATCTAGCTGTTTGAATTTTATTCTTTACTATAACCTCAACCAATTTGCCTGGTACTGAAGTTAGGCTTCATGATCTGTAATTGCCAGGATCACCTCTGGAGCGTCTTTTAAAAATCCAGCATTACATTAGCTATGCTCTAGTCATCTGATACAGAGGCTGATTTAAGCGATAGGCTACATACCACAGTTAGAAGTTCCGCAATTTCATGTCTGAGTTCCTTCAAAACTCTTGAGTGAATAGCATCTGGTCCTGGTGACTCTTTACTGTTTAATTTATCAGTTTGTTCAAAAACCTTCTCTATTGACACTTCAAACTTGGACAATTCCTAAAACAGGTCACTTAAAAACAATGGCTTAGGTGTGGGAATCTCCCTCACATCCTCTGCAGCAAAGACTGATGCAAAGAATTCATGTAGCTTCTCTGCGATGGCCTTGTGTTCCCCGAGTGCTCCTGTAGCACAGGGGTGGGGAACCTACGACCCTGGATCCAGCCTGCTGCTTCATTTTATCCAGCTCACAGCAAGTCTCCGTGCTGTGGGCCGGAAGCCACGAGCCTCGGTGCCCCCCGGGCGGGGCTGGAGCCACGAGTGCCAGCTCGCCAGAAGTCCAGTTTGTTCCGCGCAGCTCCCAGAGGTGACCGGCATGTCCCTGTGACCCCTAGGAGCTGGGGTGATCAGGGAAGCTCAGTGCGCAACCCTGCCCCCAGCGCCGGCTCTGCGGCTCCCACTGGCCGGGAACCACGGCCAATGGAAGCTGTGGGGGCGGTGCTTGCAGACGCAGGCAGCAAGCATCACACAGAGCAGCCTGGCTTCTCCGCCTAGGGGCCATACATAGTGGCCGCTTCTGGGAGCGGAGCGAAGCCCTGGTGGGCAGGGAGCCTGCCTTAGCCCCGCTGCACCACCAACCGGGAGCTGCCTGAGGTAAGCGCCACCTGGCCAGAGCCCACACCCCGAATCCCCTGCTGCAGGTTGGAACCCCCTCTCACACCCTAACTCCCTCCCAAATCCTGCACCCCTACCCCAACCCCCTGCCGCAGGTCGGAACCCCCTCCCGTACCTTAACTCCTTCCCAGACCCCCACCCCAACCCAACCCCTTGTCCCAGCCCTGAGCCCCCTCCCACACCAAAACTCCCTCCCAGAGCCTGCATCCCAAACCTCCTCCCACACCCCAACCCCGTGCCCTGAGCCCAGTCCCACACTCCAAATCCCTTGGCCCCAGCCCAGAGCCACCTCCCACGCCCCAAGCCCCTCATCCCCAGCCCCACCCCAGAGCCTGCACTCCCAGCCGGAACCCTCACCCCCTCCAGCACCCTAACCCCCTGCCCGGAGCCCCCTCCCACACCCTGAATTCCTCATTTCTGGCCCCACCCCGGAGCCGAGGGAAAGCCCGGAGCCTTCGCCCCGCCGCGCCCCCCGGGCTGAAGCCGTGACAGCTGGCTTGACCTGCTGCCGGGGGGAAGAAGCCCTGAGCCTTACTGCCCTCCACGGGGCAAGGTGTGGCCTGCGACCGATTTTTTCTGTCGATCGGAAAAAAGGTTTCCCACCCCTGCTGTAGCACCTTTATCATCCAGTGGCCCCTCCGACTTTTTGGCAGGCTTCCTGCTTCTGAAGTACTTAAAAAAAAAATTGCAGTTCAAATTTTAAGAGCAACTAGCCAAGAACACAAAAACTTTCTTGGACTGACTAATCATACTTTTACATTTGACTTGCCAGAGTTTATGTTCTTATTTTTCTCAGTAACATTTTACTTCCAATTTTTAAAAGATGCCATTTTGCCTCTAGCAACTTCTTTTGCTCTGCTGTTTAGCCCTAGTGGCATTTTTTTTTTTTTGGACATCTTACTGTTTTGGGGCAGGGGGTTGGGGGGAGGATATTTAGCTTGAGCCTCTATTATGGTGTTTTTAAATAGTCTGCATGTTGTTTGCAGGCATTCCACCTTTGTGACCCTTCCTTTTAAATTTCCATTTGACTAGCTTCCTCATTTTTGTATTAGCCCCCTTTTTAAAGTTAAATGCTACTGTGGTGGATTTCTCTGGCAATTTCCCCCCTACAAGGATGTTAAATTTAATTACATTATGGCTGCTATTACTGAGCGGTTCAGCTATATTTACCTGTTGGACCAGATCCTGTGCTCCACTTAGGACTAAATCAAAAATTGCCTCTCCCTATGTGGGTTCCAGGACAAGCTGCATTCATTCATGTTCTCCCTGCTTCTAATGACATACCTAGTCAATATGAGGATAGTTGAAAACCCCCATTATTATTGCATTTTCTGCCTTTGGAGACTCTCTAATCTCCCTGAGCATTTCACAATCATTGTCACCATTCTAGTCAGTAGTATATTCCTTCTACTAAACTCTTATTATTCAAGCATAGAATTTCGATTCACAGAGATCCTACGTACAATTTGATTAATTTAAGATTTTTATTTTGACTCTACGCTTTCTTTTAGTGCCACTCCCCAAACAGCACGACCTACTGTGTTGTTCCTATATATTTGAGCCCTTGTATTACCGAGTCCCATTGACTATCCTCATTCCATTAAATTTTCATGATACTCATTATATCAACATACTCATTTAAATGACAGGCACTCTAGTTCACCCATCTTAGTATTTAGACTTCCAGCATTCATATATAATAAGCACTTGTACATTTTATCAATATGAATTTCAAGTCTAGTACTGAAAGGGTGACCATATTTCCCCAAGGGAAAGCGGGACATTGTATGGGGCTCGCCTGAACCCATGCATATTCTGCCAGACCCCACTTTTTTGACAAAAGTGGTCATTTGTCCCGTTTGCTCTTACCAACTGATTAGGGCTTAAAAAAGGGACTGTCCCAGCCAAAACAGGATGTATGGCCACCCTAAATACTGGTTGCTTTGCAGCATAATTTCAGAAGTAACCAAGCATGCAAAATGGTCTGGATAAGTGCACACTTGGATGTATTCTCAAAATACAGTTTACGAAAATAGCGTGACCTGATTACAGCAGCATTCTAGACACCAAGACCCACTTGACAGGGGAAAAGGTGTATTTTTCTATCATGTTAGCTCAATTGAATAAGCCTAATACTTACAGAGGTGCCAAGTTCAATGGATCTCAGAACGGTGCAATATAAAAGGAGAGAAACAAATTGATGCATCTCTGCTTGGCTTAACAAATGGGCGGAAACATACAGTTAAAGAGAGAGAACTAACTGAACGGCAGCACTCATTCAATGCTCGCTAAAGAAAAGGCAAGAGCCCGAGCCCGTTACCGCGCCAGCCGGCTCCCTCCAGCCCTGAGATGGCTGCGGGTCGGGGGCGGAAAGGGCCTGGGGATAGAGGATGCTCTGCACACACAACGTAAGTAGAGGCGGAAGGTTTCACACCCGCCAGCTCTTCAGGGCTCCCCGCAGCATCCCGAGCTCGGGCGGGACCCAGAGACAGGGCGCCCAGGGGACCGCCCCCCCCCCTCCGCTGCGCCGGGCTGGGCTCCAGGGAAGGGCGGACAGCCCCTGCTCCAGCTCCCCAGTGCGCCCCCCAGCAGGCCCGCCAGCCAGCACCCCCGCCAGGACCCAGCCGACCTGCCCCGCTCTCGGCCGCGGCCCGGCAGGCCCTGGGAGCCCCGCACTCACGGCTGGGGGACTCCACACAGCAGTCGCCGCCTCCGCTCCGCTCCTCGCGCACAAAGCAACGGCGGCTGGTTTGCCGGAGGCTGGCTGGGGCGAAATGGAAGCACCGCCCCTTCCCCCTCGCTGCCAGGAGAAGAGGGAGCATCGGGGCCAGCAGCGGCTGCAGCCTCCCGCCACAGTGACCCCTGTTGGTGGTGCCGGGGAACTGTGCCCCAGAGAGAACCAGTGGGGCAACCTTCTCTCCTCCGCCCCCTGTGGGACCGTGGTTACCATGGGGACCCGTCCCAGCACTCATTACCATGCACATTGTAGGAGAGTGGTCACTTTGGATGAGCTATTACCACCGCAGGAGAGTGAGTTTGTGTGCGTATGGGGGTGTGGGGGTGAGAAAACCTGGGTTTGTGCTGGAAATGGCCCACCTTGATTATCATACTCATTGTAGGGAGAGTGGTCACTTTGGATGAGCTTCAGAGGAACAGCCGTGTTAGTCTGTATTCGCAAAAAGAAAAGGAGTACTTGTGGCACCTTAGAGACTAACCAATTTATTTGAGCATGAGCTTTCGTGAGCCACAGCTCACTTCATCAGATGTATACCGTGGAAACTGCAGCAGACTTTATATACACACAGAGAATATGAAACAATACCTCCTCCCACCCCACTGTCCTGCTGGTAATAGCTTATCTAAAGTGATCAGCAGGTGGGCCATTTCCAACACAAATCCAGGTTTTCTCACCCTCCACCCCCCCACACAAATTCACTCTCCTGCTGGTGCTAGCCCATCCAAAGTGACAACTCTTTACATAATCAAGTCGGGCTATTTCCTGCATAGATCCAGGTTCTCTCACTTCCCCCCCACCCCCATACACACACAAACTCACTCTCCTGCTGGTCTAAACTGACCACTCTCCAAGTTTAAATCCAAGTTAAACCAGAATATCTGGGGGGTAGGAAAAAACAAGAGGAAACAGGCTACCTTGCATAATGACTTAGCCACTCCCAGTCTCTATTTAAGCCTAAATTAATAGTATCCAATTTGCAAATGAATTCCAATTCAGCAGTTTCTGGATTTGTGTTGGAAATGGCCCACCTGCTGATCACTTTAGATAAGCTATTACCAGCAGGACAGTGGGGTGGGAGGAGGTATTGTTTCATATTCTCTGTGTGTATATAAAGTCTGCTGCAGTTTCCACGGTACACATCTGATGAAGTGAGCTGTGGCTCACGAAAGCTCATGCTCAAATAAATTGGTTAGTCTCTAAGGTGCCACAAGTACTCCTTTTCTTTTTGGATGAGCTATTACCAGCAGGAGAGTGAGTTTGTGTGTGTGGTTTTTGGAGGGGGGTGAAGGGGTGAGAGAACCTGGATTTGTGCAGGAAATGGCCCACCTTGATTATCATGCACATTGTGTAGAGAGTTGTCACTTTGGATGGGCTATTACCACCAGGAGAGTGAGTTTGTGTGGGGGGGGGTGGAGGGTGAGAAAACCTGGATTTGTGCTGGAAATGGCCCAACTTGATGATCGCTTTAGATAAGCTATTACCAGCAGGACAGTGGGGTGGGAGGAGGTATTGTTTCATATTCTCTGTGTGTATATAAAGTCTGCTGCAGTTTCCACGGTATGCATCCGATGAAGTGAGCTGTAGCTCACGAAAGCTCATGCTCAAATAAATTGGTTAGTCTCTAAGGTGCCACAAGTACTCCTTTCCTCCCCTTGTGGGACTCCACTTACCATGGGGACCCCTCCCAGCACCCATCTCTCCCCTTCTGGGGCCCTGGTCACCATAGGAACCCCTCCCAGCACCCATCCCTCCTCATCCCTCCCTCTGGGGGACCCCATTTACACTGTGGCCCCCTCCCAGCTCCCATCTCTCCTCTCCCCCATGGGACCCTGACTTCCAACAGAACCTCTGCCAGCACCTCTCCTCACCCAGTTGGGTTCAAGGCAACTCATCTCCCCATTCCACTCTGTAGAGCCCTGGGTACCATGGGATACCCCTCAGTCACCTATCTCCCCCCCCCAACCCCCATCCCTTTGTGGTCCTGGTTACTGTGAGGGACCTCTCCTCCCATCTCTTCCCATCCCTTCTGTGATGTCCTGGTTTCTATGTAGTTTCTATGTCAAATCAGGACACTTATCCAGATCCTCAAAGGTATTTAGGCTCCTAACTTCCATTGATTTAAATGGAAGTTAGTAGCCTAAATACTTTTGAGGATCTGGGTAAGTGTCCTGATTACAATGGAAGTTAGGAGCCTAAGCACCTCTGAGGTATATAATCAACAGTTTAATAGATTAAGTTTGGATATTAGCCTACCACACACTATCTTGAAGGCAATGGACATAGATGGCATTGAGATCAAGCACAAGCAGTTATACCATAGAACAATAAAAATCACCAAGATTTCTTATTACGTTTACTTAAAATCATCAGTTATTGATTCTTTAGTATTTCTAATAATACATTTATCATACTTCAAGTAATTTGCCGAGGAGTAAAAACGTAGTTGGTCTTAAGGCACTCTTATGAATGGTGTCCCTGTTATTTCTAGTGTTTGCTTTGAAGGGTACTAGTTTAAAGCATCAGAAGAAATAGTTTAGAAAAAGTTTTCTTTGAGGTTCTCTTAAGCCAATTTACTTGGATATACCAGGAGAAACATATATATACTCTCATAATACAAGAACAATGGGCCACCAAATGAAATTAATAGGTAGCAGGTTTAAAACAAACACAAGAAAATATTTTTTCACGCAACGCACTGTCAACCTCTGGAACTCCTTGCCAGAGGGTGTTGTGAAGGCCAATACTATAATGGGGTTCAAAAGGAGCTAGATAGATTCATGGATGATAGGTCCATCAATGGCTATTCACCAGGATGGGCAGGAATGGTGTCCCTAGCCTCTGTTTGCCAGAAGCTGGGATTGGGTGACAGGGCATGGATCACTTGATGATAATCTGTCTGTTAATTTCCTTTGGGGCACCTGCCATTGGCCACTGTCAGAGGACAGGATACTGTGCTTGGTGGACCTTTGGTCTGACCCAGTATGGCCGTTCTTATTGTTAAACATTGTTTAACATATTTTAACAATATAACATAACAATACGTTGTTAAAATCCCAAAATATAGTTCCTTGGGGCATCAACAGAAAGACTGCAGATGCAGCAAGATAACTTTCAGTTACTTACATTAAAGAACACAGAGAAATACAATCTCTGAAACAAAGTTTCTTCTTAATCCTGGTAACCTTAAGAGAATGGAAAGACTATTGGCTGGTATAAGCATCCAATAGCACTACAGGGTTCTGCAGCTTCTTTGAAGGGTTCAGCAAACTCTGAAGTTCCACATTGAGGTTCCACTGTTTCAGTTTTAATTGGAGGAGAGCAAGTCACTTATTTTGTACTGGACATTTGTCAGACTCTCACTTTTCTGCTCCCTCAGTTTCTATGCTACTTACCTTGATATCCAGTAGATGGCAATGGTGTATAACACGTGTCTTTTATCCTTTTCTTTTCGGAGGCTTTTTATTTTTTTATTTATTTCAATTACTGTCTTTCTGAATTAACCCAGACTATTAATTGGAATGTCCCCTTTAAGTAATTTATTTTAATATTTTAAATGCATACACAGAGTAGGTGCTTATATCTTTCAATATTCTTTTTCATTCTCATTCCACACAATTTATATCACTTCTAGAATCTAACAATCATTTAGAAAAACAAAAATCTTTTACAGTTCCTCTAAATTTAGTGGACATAGTCCATACATTCCTTGATTATATCTCATGGTTTTCATTTCACATCCTTCAGGGCTTAAAACAGAAGAGACATTATACAGTCGTGAAGGAACAAGATAATTAATCATAGATAGAGAGATGTCAAAAATTTCCAGTCAATTTCCCTGTGTAGACCTTAGACAATGTGTCTCACAAGTTTAAGGAGTTATTGTTGGTCTTCTATTCGGGACAAACAGAGGTGGAGTAAACAAAGGTACATTTTTTAGCCTTACTTGTCTTTAGTGAGGAAAGAGTATTTATTTTCTGATTTAAAGACCAGAAGAATCAACCTATAGTTATCAACAATATATTCATGTCATATTTGACATTTGTGTATCTCACAGGACTCTGCAACAACAGCATCCATCTCTTCTCCTTTCTCAATATCAGAAAATTAAGGACAGTGCAAAACAGTCTTCTCTTCTACCTTCCAGCCCCATAATCTACTCTTAGGGCATAGTCAGGATGGGGAACACCCTTCATTCACTAAGCACTCACTTCTCCCTATGTTGAATCTGCATCTGTAGGGGCTCCCCTTTACCTTCTAGGTACCCAACTTTCTCCCTTTGACTAATACAGGACACCACTCCAACCCCATTATTATGGAACTAAAGACAAAGCAGGTAATGCTATTTTAGATGTATGTGGCATGGTTTAGAGATCTCACCTTCTGAACTGGTCCAAGGAAAATGTGGCACTAACTAGAAAACTTTGCTGTATGTATGGGAGAAAGGGATTAGGCCAAGCACCAACATTTTTGTAGGAGCAGCAACAATTTTAATAAAGTCAGAGGAGGCCATGAGAGCTGACCGCTAATAGTTCAAGAGAGACTCCCAGCCCTAGGAAAATGTAAACTTTAAAAGTTGCTGTTGGCCACTGTCTTTTCTAAGCAGAAATCAACAAAAGCCATCTTCTGAGTGTTACATTTAAAGAGCAAACAAGTAATCCAGATTAAACTCAGGCATCTTTCATGATAGTGTAGAGGTAGCAGCCAAGCATTTTTATAATTTCTCTACTCTTCAGATGCTTGTCCTCTCTCCCAAGCATATGGCAGCATCTGCAGAACATCATTCTATAGATGCAGTTGTATATCCATAAACCATTTCAAGGCCTCCTCTGTGATGTCATGGGTTTCACCCAATTCACCTTTGAATCCACATTTGGGGCACTGCATTATGATTGGATGGGTTGGATGTTCTCATCGCAATTGCATGAAAGGGAGTCTTTGATTTTCCACAAGTAGTTTCATCTTCCATGGTTTATTCGGATGCAGTTCAATGTGGTCCAAAGTCTGCCTGGCAGGTCAAAACCATGAGGCTGGCTTTTTGGGTCCGTAGTAGCATGCTTCTTTGGAACGGTAGATGTGGTCCAGACACTTTGCTATTCCTGACAATGATTAATATCTTTCGCAAGCAGATGGGAGACAGAAAAGGAATAAATCTGTGTGAATTTCCACCTTGTTGGCTTTGAAAAAATCAAATCCATACATATAAAATACAGGGAGTTTGGTTTTTGTTTTGCGTTCCCTAGTCATTGCACAGGCCACTACTTTACATGGTTGTACAGGCACATGTAAGTTGCTCTGATCCCTGCTGTGTGTTGAAAGCGTCTTCTTTGTAAACTAAACATAATTTCAAATGATCCTGAAAACTAGGCTCTCGCTGTGGAGTTTTGACATTACTCAAAGGGGGCACTTCAACTTTGTAATTTTTATTACATATATTGAAGGCTTACATCAACTCATTAATCCTCGTGACTGATCAAACCTACTTGCAACACTAAAACAAGACTGAGGTTTGATGGTAAAATAAAGTTACCAAAATAAGTTATATCGCTTTTTGGACTACATATTTAAACAGGAACCTATTAAACATACAGTCAGTGTGCCAATATAATAGGTGTTCACAGAATCATACGGTTAGAAGGGACCACAGG
The DNA here is from genome assembly GCF_965140235.1 of Caretta caretta. Classification (NCBI taxonomy): domain Eukaryota; kingdom Metazoa; phylum Chordata; order Testudines; family Cheloniidae; genus Caretta; species Caretta caretta. Next base: position 16,995,109 of record NC_134217.1, on the reverse strand, counting down.
GATCATCTAATCTAACCCCCAGCTATAGTGACTGACTTGTCATGTGGACCAGATTGCAGGATTGGGGCCAGCGTATGCCCCCACCCACAGAAAAGAGAGGTATTAAATACAGTAATAAAGAACTATGGGAGAATTTCTCACATTTGTTTGCAGCTGCAACCTCCAACCCAAGCAATTATTCTTCTGGCCTTTTATATTCCACATCCGAGAACAGTTCATAAAGATTTAGTTTTTTGATTAACATATAATAAATATTTGGTTTAAAATGTATTTCCTCCCCCCACACACACACACAACCCAATGCAGGAATTTACAGTACTTAACATTAAGGATATACATTTATTGAAATGGGAAATTATCCAGCACACATTTTTAGGGGAAGAGTCTGAAAGAATTGCAGAACTGTCCCTAGGACTATAAGTGTAAGAGACCAAGGAGTCTTTCCATTGATTTCAAATGGCCTTTGGATCAGGCCTCTCCTCCTCGCTCTAGTTTTGCACGTGGAGACCGATGCCCTCAGGGCTGTGACACATACAAAAAAGAGGCAACAGCCGCACAGTTTGCTCGGCCGGGCTCCCGCCCGCAGCTCCATCGCGCGCCGCTCTTGTCTAACGCTGCCACGAGCCGGTCCTACCCCCGGCGCTTTTTGGAATCTTTCCCCCTGCAGCCACGCCCCTTCCCTTCCCAGCCAATGGGGATGGGGTTTGCTAGGGAGGGGTGCGACCCGGAGGGGATGCCCAATGAGGTGCGGCGTTGTTGTGGGGGACGGGGGACTGCGGAAGGGGCGCAGGCTGGGAGTAGGAGCCGGCTCTCTGGGCTGCGATGCGAGCGGCTTCCAGACGCTGAGGAGGGGGCGGCCGTGCGTGGTGACCGCCCTCCCCCACCCGCCATGAATTCGCTGGAGCAGGCAGAAGGTAATTGGGGTCGCGGGGTCCCCGCCCCCCCGGGCCCAGTGACCCTTCCTCCTTTCCTGGGGGGGGGCCGCGGGGGAGCTTGTCTGTGCGGCTCCCGCGCCCCAGAGCGGACTCCTGCCTCTGACCCACGACTCCGGCCCCTGCAGCGGGAGGCGTCACAGGGCGCTGGCCAATAGCAGCTGGGGGACTGCGAGGCCACCCCACCTCCGCCCCGGAGTGGGGAGGGACGTTCTGCGTCCTGTGGCCCAGTGACAGCGGGAGCCAGCGAAGGGTGTGCGGGGCGGGGAACGGGAGTGAGCGGCGCCCCTCCCCTGGGGGGTTCCGGTTTTCTGTAGGGCCAGAGGTGCGCTGTGCAGACCTGCCCCAGGACAAGGTCCCTGGTGCCCACAGCCTCACGCCCTGGGGGATGGCTCAAAGGCGAGGAGCCGGTGAGTCGTGGATTAATGTTTTGTTTGCTCGCTTATTGATGGAGGAGGGGCATGTTCCTGTTCTGCAAGCGGCGCTTGGAACAACGATAGAAAGTGGATTCGGTTGCAAAAGGGGAAAGTTCTAACTCTTAACTGAGCCAAGTTATTTGAACGAGAGTGCGTGCATCGGCTTTCTCCACCGGGAACAGACTAAAAGATCTCCAGTAGTTTGCAGAACTTCCTTTTTGTCATCTTTCTTTGGTTTGGTTGTTTCATGACCGAGCCTGGCTTTTACAGTGTGGTCTATTAAGTCTGTTTTTTCTGCGTTGATAAGAGATTTGCTGTACAAGTTGGAAACTTGTCATAGAATATTCACTAATTCCTTTCCTTTTTGAATGTAAGCTATGTATTCAACACAGCTGTAATTCTTTAATTGCATTCTATATCTCAAATACATTGAAATGTAATAATCTAACCAAGGAATTCTTTTCTTCAGGAAAAATACAGCTCACTGAGCTTCACTTTCTTATTTGCTAAAACAGAGCCTTGTTTTAAGTTTTGGTGCAGATTTGTAGCAAGGATATTAAAAAGGAATTTAAAACTGCTTTTTTCAAAAAAAATCAATACAGGAAAATATTTTAATAATACACCAGTACTTCAAGATTAGATAGATTAGTAAATGTCATATATAAAACAAACAAGATGTAGATACATTAGCGGACATATTAGAAATTATGGGAATACTGAAGTGACTGTCAACACTTATTCTAACACTGTAAATATCAGAATTATCCCTTTGGTTAGAACTGGTAGACACGCATTTTTAAAGACCAAACCCATCCTTTTTTTGAAAGAGGTCCTTAATTTGGGCTTCCAAGACTTATAAAATGTAGCTCAAGCCTTTATTTTTTTATATTCGCTTCATTTAAAACACTAAAAATCATATCTAATTTACAAATGCTTTCTATTGGTTAACAAAGTAGTTACAATTTTTCCAGTTGATAAACATTGAAATAATCTCTGTGTATATTTTAGAGTAAGTACATACTTCAGTAACAGGCATGCATTTTAATGAAGGTATTTTTCTTGTAGTTTTTGCATTGTCACCTTTATTAGAATTGACATTCTAATACAACATGAAATTCTTTCAAAGAATAGTAGTTGTTACTTGAAGCCAGCTTACATTTGAAGTATATATACCTTTTATTAATAAAAAATATCAAACTTCAAACAATAAATTAGTGGGACAGTTTTAGGCCCAAAACTTCTCTGCTGGAAAAGGAAATCTTCACAGACGTTAAAATGAACAGTTGACTCTTTTTTTTTTTTTTTATCTGAAAATATTTCTAAAGTAGATTTCTCTTCATGTTAAATAGTTCCCCTGTAATGTTGCAAACCAAACATGCTATTTCATGAGTCAGATTCTAAAGCTGGCTAAAACTTAAATAATTTATTATTGTATTTTAATTTTTCAAGATGAGTGGCATGTAAAAAAATAGATTATTGAAACTGAAAGGACTATAAAAATCTCAAATGATGCCAACTGAGGTAAGAATTTTTGTAGTGAGTTATGGTGATAGTGTCATTCTAATCACAAACAAAATACCAAACTCTATCTATCATTAACACAGACCATGGAGTGTAACAAGGTTTTCTGACACATTTTACATTTCAAAATATACCTTGTTTTAGAGTATTTTAATCTATTAATATTAATGGCTTGCATTTAGATTAACAAAGGGATACCATGTCAAGGTATTCTAATCTCTTCTGTATATGGAAATACCTGTCACTTAATATATTCCTTCTTGGTGGGGAGCTTAACCAAAAAGTGTGGTAAATTCTAAAGCTAATATGCTGAGATGCAGTGCAAAGCATCTTTCCGTTAACTATTGCTTAATCTGAGACGCAAGTGATTTTTGATCACTACATATTCAGTGCATTACAGCTTTCCTTTGCAAGTTATGAGTCTGAGCTGCACAGGGCATAAGTAACAGAACAGAATCTGAGGCATTAACTATTAAAGGTCAACTAATAGACCAAGACTTATTAGATCTCTGTCTGTCTTTTCCTCAGATCTCAAGGCTTTTGAAAGAAGACTTACTGAATATATTGCGTGTTTGCAACCAGCTACAGGACGTTGGAGAAGTAAGCTTAATATTTTAAGGGAGAAGTTGGATTGACTCTTTAATACTTCATTTGGCATTTACCCATGTATATGCCTATGGATTTGTGTTTACAAAAACAAACCTGTGCTTTAAAAATCTTACTGTATATACTTTGTATCTGAGCCTAAAAATCTTTTAAATATTTGAAGGTACCACACATACACAAATTTTGCAAAAAATAGCAAAAGTAAAATAATGGATATATGTTGTTGCAACTATACTATGTGCACAAAACGCTTATAACATTTGCACAGTTGCTATTCAAAAGTAGATATTGGCAAGAACAACAAAGCTAGAAGTGTAATCAGTATGATAATGATCTTATAGGCAGTCTCAGCAAAGAAGGCCAGGACTGAATTAGTCTTTTTAAAAGGAATTCTTCAGGACAAGTTCGAGGCATATTGAGGCTTTGTGATTAAGGCCATATCTACACTACCACTTATGTCAGCAAAATGTATGTCGCTCAGGAGTGTGACACCCTCCCTCCCCCATGAGTGACATAAGTTTCACTGGCATAAGTGGTAGTATGCATGCGCTGTGTCAGCGGGAGAGATCCCTCCAACATAACTACTGCTGCTCTTTGGGGGTGGTTTAATTATGTCAACAGGAGGACTCTCTTCTGTCAGCATAGAGTGGCTACATGAGAGATCTTATAGGTGTGCAGCTGCATAGGTACAGCTTTGTCACTGTAAGCTCTCTAGTGTAGGCATAGTCTGCACTACCTTTTTTCATTCTTGTATCTATTTTGTGATTGTATATAGGGGTTTGGTTTCCAAGTTGGGCTATTTTTCACCATGATAACTTAAAATCATTTGTTTATCAATAGCTTTCTCCTATTCCTTAGTATATTTTCCAAAGTTTCCCCCAAAATCAATATATTAAGTTCACTGGTCCTATAGTTTATTTTTTTAATGGGTGTGTTCACTTTCCAACTGTTGGCAATCTCTTCCAAACTTGTTCAAATATATTTAAATGCAGGCTAAAGTTTTACTGACTTAAAGCACACTCATGAAGAAGTTTTAAATAAACACTGGATGTGGCATCTAGTGACTTCATAATTCTGTTATCTGTATAATAACTACTTTATTCCTGGAAAACTGGTATTGATATAGGTAGATCTTTACTATCTTTCTGTGTGAAACTGGAGAAATACCTTTCATTTTATATGGCATACAAACTTTTTAAATTCCCCTTCGAATGTGCAAATTCCAGCTCCTAACTGGACCGTTTTTATTTTATCAGTATTACCAGCCCCCAAAATAAGACCTCACGAGTCTGCTTTACAAGCAATGAGGTTTGAACCTTGAGAATGTGCACTGTTCATGTCTTTCAGGCTTTTATCCACAACTATGAGTGGAGGGTTGGAAATAAAACTTTATTGTAATAAAAGCTGAGGTTCTCACATAATCACTTGCCTCCCAGAGCTGGAGTACTGCTACACTTGCAATGAAATTGAAAGAGTTGGCGAGGCTGCCTGCCTCCTCGCAGAGCAGCTTGTAGGACTGGCACTTTAGTGTTATTGGTCCTTGGAAGTTATGTGCAGAATACTGCGTGGGTTTTTAGTGTATTGCTCAAGAAAGATATTGTGTACTACTTTCCCTCAATTTTCTGACTAATGTTTCTAAATCAGTGTATCTAGTAGAAACCTCTTATATCTCCCCCCCACCCCCGCCCCCGCATGTCTTTACTTAACAAAACACTATCTGGTACTATTTTTTTGTCCTCTCTAGGAGGCTGATAGAATCTTGAAAGGGTTGCATTGTTTTAAACGGTAAAACGTTTTTTTATCTCCTTCCACTTTGACTGCATATATAGAAAGGTGGGAGTCCAGATGAGAAACAAACATGATATGCGGGTAGAACTCTTCAAATAAATCTCACTCTTCTTTGGACATTCTTATAAACCAAGAATGGAGAGGGGAAATAAAATAGAATGTAATCTCTTTCAAAGCTTTTCATGAGACCTTAAATACTTTCTAATAAATATAAACCAGATGTGTTGCTTATGACCTTTATTTTTCATCAGTGATTCTTATAGTGGTATCAGTCTGCACAGCAACGGGTGCTTGGAACTGGTTAATAGATCCTGAGACACAGAAGGTAAGTTATACTCTAATGTTGAAATATTAAATGTCTCATAATGTTTGTAATTTAGATAATAAAAACAAAGTGTATGTAGTCAGGAGTTGTGGACTGCCTTGAAGAGTGAAAAGCTAACAGCAGGGTTATTTCTCTGACTGATTCAAGACACTAGTGACAAAGAGCAAATTCAGTGGATTATTTACATCACAGGTATCACACTTTGAGGGGCAACTAAGAATTTTTGAGGCATTCCACAGCTGTGCTGAATAAGGGTGATTTCCCCAGAATAACTTCATTCTGTCTATCTATAGAGCATAGTCTGCTGAGGCCACCTTCAACTAGACTGATCCATGATCAACAAAATTGAACTTGTGAGAACAGTAGCAAATTAATTAGTCCTAAACGTTTTTTCTTATGTACCTCTGCACTTTGGAAATATCTTCCCCCTTTCTCCTTGAAATAACTTTTTGTAGCAGTGGAACAATTTAAAATTTGTCACCCTAGATATGTATACACAAGCTATGCATTTAAGTTTTTGTTTAACGTGAATATCCAAGATGATCAAGTTTATGTTTTCCTAAACTGTGTGGGTGGAATGGCCTGAGGCTTGGTATTCTAAATTTCAGACCAGAAATTTGCGGCTTGTATTGAAGTGATGGCAGACTTCTAGGCTACATTGTATCTGTGAAACTGAATCTGAAAGTATAGTTGTTCAATGAACTTTATATGGTGCAAGAGAACTTCTGAGTGGAATATAGGAGATTCGCTTTACCACCAAACTGAAGAAAAATTGGTAAAGGATTCCTCACTTACTTTCATTTTTATACCTTAGCAATAAACTGAGCTAGAGCTATTACATTTTATTCAGAAGTGGAAAGAAAAATACAAGATGAGTGATGAACAATTGATTATTTTTGTGTCATTAACAGGAAAGTACTTTTTAATTTTAGACTGTTCCCATAGAACTTTAAAACAGAAACTTAGCTTAATTGCAGAGACTCAAACAGCACTACTACAATGAGAAATGTTATCAAATCAGAAGCTGAAGAATAAATACCCTCGGATCTCACAGTTTTAAAAACTCTCTTCAGATGTTATCACTCTATTTTGTCCCCACTTTAAAAGGGATAACGTCATGGATAGCAGATCTAAAATTTTACTTTGGTTATTTTTCTTAAACAGTATCTATCACTTAGTAGGGCAGCTGCTCTAATTGGGACTTCTCCCAGGAAAATCGGAGAATATTTTCTCTGTTACCTTCCAAAATATCTGAAAACAGAAGGGATATTCATTGGGAAAATGTTTGGCAGAAGCACTTCTTGTAAAGAGTAGCAGGGTTACAAAGGAGTAGTAAGTTCTGAGTAACAAGGGAATTTTTAAGAGATCTATTCCAGTTTACATTAGTGGCCTAAACATCCGGTTTGAAATACTTGGTCTCCAGCTTGATGATGTCCCTTCAATCACGGAATCTTTTAATAGTTTTTCTTCAAGATAATTTTATTTCTCTCCTAGGTGTCCTTTTTCACATCATTGTGGAATCATCCATTCTTCACAATTAGCTGTATTACTCTAATAGGCTTGTTCTTTGCTGGCATACACAAAAGAGTGGTGGCACCATCAATGTATCCTTTGATAGTTTGTCAGGTGAAAGTTGAGGTAATTCTTACTATAACTGCAGCCCACATAAAATCTTTGTTTAGTACTTTTCTTTGACGAAATTCACACAGCATAGCAGCCCGATGTCGAACAGTCTTGGCAGAGTATAATATGTCCTGTGATGATGTAAGTGACTCTAGTCTCACTGACTACATGTACATGTTTAAGGCAGGAATAAATGCAAAAAAGAGGAAATTGCTCTCTCTTCCTGAACAGACATTGCATTCCCAGCTGGCACGGGTATAAATAGCAATGTAGATGGTGAGACAAGGCTTAGGTGTGTAGACTGGCTTACTTGCATGAACCGCCTAAGCAGTGCCTCCCACGTACTGTGAGATACTATCCTGCTATTTTTAGCAGCATAGTATCTTGATAGTGGTGCTTTCTCTACTGCAGGGAAAGGCCCTGGTGGGGAGGATGCAGCAGTGAGAAGCTCTGGCAGTTCCCTGTTGCCAGAGCCTTTTACTGCAGCATGTTGCATGTGTGTAGTGCCTGTACTCTACATGCTGTTAAAGGGTAGACAGCCTAAGAGTGCATATTTACATTTTTACAAATAATGTATGGTTAAAATATGAAACTACAAGTTACTTAATGGTTCCATGGATGCAAACTCTTAGTTCTCACCCCTGTTGTTGCAGACTAAAGAGAAATTAGCACAGATAGCCTTACTACAAAGGTGAATGTTATGTTAAATTTCAGGGTTTGTTTGAACTTGAATTTTTCTTTCGCAGACTGGAAAACTAATTTTGAAACCTAGGCCCCATGTTCAATAATCACGATCTTCCTTCAACTCTGTCCACTGCCATGGAAACCAAAAATGACCTTTTCTCAAGGTAGTGTGGCACAAAAAGTCAAACAGGACTGGTTTTCAGTTGCCTAGGAGTGAGAGTCTTACTTACAATTGACAGCGTAAGTGTGCAATATTACCGTCTGGCATATTTGTCTAAATTCTCTTTTGACTATCCTCATGTTATCAATGCTTTTGCTACTTTTGATTACCTCTTTTTCAGTATTAGTGTCACTTTTGTTCTTCAGGTAGAGCAAAACAAGCAGTGAAGTATGTTAATTGGTTACTAAGTTAAACTTGGAAACCAAACCTTGTTTGTTTCTTATAATGTGTTTTTTGCAAACTACTGTAAATAGCAAATCAATGCCAATGTTAAGCAAAGAGTAATACATGCTGTGTGAATTCTTGTTCTCATGAACCAGTATTTAAAGGGATGCTTATCTGCCATTCCAAGAGCTTTTTATTAATTACAGTGGTCTCTTTCATTCCTGGTTACAATATTTTTGGAATCTGCAAACAAAAGAGACTTAAAAGAGAAATCTATGGTGGGGAAAAAAGGTCTTATTATGTTTAAGAATATTACAAATATGTTAAAGTATCACTTGTCTGTCTATGTACAGTACTTCGGCCACTTTCACTGTGGTTATCCTTAATTCAGTGCTTTCATCTAATTCACAGTACAACCTGGTTTTAATTATTTTAAGATTTTAAAAACTCTTAAATATACTTTCAGATTATAAAAGTTCTGCACTGTATCTGAATTCAATAATCACACTGTTTTAAGAGTGGATTTTATCCTGTTATAATCTGGCCATGCAACTAGTATTGCAAATATTTAACGTTGGATTCAGATAATTTGATAAAGGAAATATATGATCGGTGCCACAAAATAAATTAATAAAACTCTCTAAAGTGTTCAGAGAAACTAAGTGTGGCTGTTGTGTATACATAGTACAATAGTCCTTGAAATATTTAGAATCATCATAACAGTTTAATTTTAAGTGTTCAAGGTGCCTTTTTACCTGTTTCAGATTTTTGTAATTTAATTGAGCATACATCAGCATAAAAACAAAAAGCTATTGCCGGCACAGTAACCTCTCACTACAGATAAGATTAGCAAGGCTGCCTCTTAAAGTGAGCATAGTTTGACTTTTATGTATGTTAAATTTTTGCTCAGTTGAGGCAATAAAATCCTTTGCTCCTAAAGGTTTTGTACTTCTGTCCTTCCATTGTTTTTAACTGATGTAAATTTTGTAGGTAAATATGTGCATTAAATAAATACTTTATATATGTTAGTATGTTTGGGTTTTTTTGTATTATAAATTGACAAATGTGCAGATATAGGATGGGAAGTGACAAAAGCTGAACAGTTATGTACTTTAGTTATGAACAGCTGAAGACTCCAGTGACGGAAGTATTGTGGCTTTTGTTTTTTTGTGAAATGTCATGTTTGTAATGCTGGATATTGATGTCACCAAAATACGGACAGAATGGAAAGCTGCAGCCCATGGTCCCTCTACAATAATCCACCAGTCTACCTCAACCCTGTTCCAGGCACCTTCTCATGCCTAGAGCAGGTATTGTCTCTATCTCCATTCAGTCTTTGTCCTTTCTGAGGCCTCAGGAAGGCCCCAGATTCAATAAGCACTTAAGTATGTACTTGGGTGCTAACAAGGGTGCCATAGACATTAATGTGATATGACCACTTGTTGATATGGTGGGTCCTTGTCCAGTTCCTGGTGAACATATTCATGTAGGCTCCTGAGTCATCATCAGACGGAAATTACTTTTAGTCACTTCCAAACTGGCTGGATTTGAACTAATGATCTGCAGGTCATCCAGCTTCCCTGGAATGCCTAAATCAGTGGCTCTCAACCTTTTCAGAATGGTGTACCCCTTTCAGTAGTCTGATTTGTCTTGTGTACCCCCAAGTGTCATCTCACTTCAAAACTACTTGCTTACCAAATGAGACGTAAAAATACAAAAGTGTCACAGCACACTATTACTGAAAAAGTCTTACTTTCTCATTTTTACCATATAATTATAAAATAAATCGACTGGAATATAAATACTGTACTTGCATTTCAGTGTATGGTATGCAGAGCAGTCTGAACAAGTCATTGAGTGATTTAAGTTATACCGTTCTAAACTCTATGTCGTCAGGAGAGCTTAGAGCGTCTCCTGTGCCACTGTAAGTGCTGTAGTATAGATATAGCCAAGCTTACACAGAGCTCTTCAGGTCTGGGAAATGTCACAGCTAAATACAAGGTTTCAGAGTAGCAGCCGTGTTAGTCTGTATTCGCAAAAAGAAAAGGAGGACTTGTAGCACCTTAGAGACTAACAAATTTATTTGAGCATAAGCTTTCGTGAGCTACAGCTCACTAAATACAAGGTGGAACAGATTGTTTAGCATAAGTAGTTAGCACATTTCAAGGGCCATTCAAGGTAAAATGGCTTGTTAACAGCAATCCAGTCATGGGGAGGGAGTGCGGAAAGGAAGCACGGAAAGGAAGTGGAGGAGCCAGTTTTGGGGGTTGTTAGTGTTGGGTTACAGATTGTTGAAGCCAGTGTCTCGGTTCAGTTCATGATTCTGAGCATCTAGCAAAGTTATGAATTTAGCTCCCAGGCTCATCTTTTGAAAGTGCTGTGAAGGTTTCCATCGAGGATGAGGACTGATAGGTCAGATATAGAGTGGTCACTTTGTGAAGTGTTCATCCACAGGTGATTAAGGCTTTGTTTACACTACAGCTTATGTCTGTATAATTTATATTAGTGGGGGGGGTGTGAATAAATCACCCCCCTTGAGTGACTAAGGCTATGTCTACACTGGCAATTGAACGTATTAACCTCCCTCCGCAGACAAAAGTTTTGCCACGACAAGTGCCAGTATGAACAGCGCTTTGTCGGCAGGAGAGCAAACGCCACTTGTTGCACGTGGAAGTTTTTTGTCCGCGGGAGAGCCAACAAACAGCAGCTATACCGCATGACTTTTAGCGACACAGCCGTTGCGACACAGCCATGTTGCTAAAAGCTGTGTCGTGTAGACCAAGCTCTAACTTACACTGACATCAGCACTATGTTGGTGGCAGAGCTTCTCCTGCTGACATAGCTAGAGCCACTCGTGGGGACTGGAGTAGTTAAGTCGATGGGAGAGCGCTTGCCCATTGGCTTAGAGCAGCGCAGCTACATCAGTGCAGCTGTAAAGTGCCGAAAGTGTTTTTTTGGTCGTTTATCATATTCCTGTGTGAGTTCATACAAGAGTTTACTGATACACCGCTACGGTCCACTTCACCTGGAATGGCCCTTGAAATGTGTTAACTACTGTAGTGCTTTAATGAAGATACTCTAGGCTGATGGGAGAGAACTCTCCTGTTGGCATAGTTAATCCACCTCCTGGAGCAGCAGTAGCTATGTCGGCAGGAGAAGCTCTCTTGCTGAGGAAGCATTGTCTATACAGGGGGTTAGTTATACCAAGCTATGTCGCTCAAGGGTGTGGATTTTTCACACACCTGAGTGGCAGTTATACCAGTATAGGTCTGTAGTGTAAACCAGACCTGAGGAAGAGCTCTGTGTAAGCTCGAAAGCTTGTCTCTCTCACCAATAGAAGTTGGTCCAATAAAAGATGTTACCTCTCCCCCACCTTTTGTCTCTAATATCCTGGGACCAACCCGGCTACACCAACACTGTATATAACTATGGGAGATAACTTTCAAACATGGTTGCAAACTATAAAATGGAAAAATATTAAGGCTGCAAAAACTAAAACCAGTGTGCCACATGTAAAAGGCAAGGATAATAGCTCTGGATAATTTAGAAAGAATCTGCCTACTTTCTGTCGGAATCTGGATGTTTTTATTTCCTATTGTGTGCTGCTCCACTCTGTGGTTCCAGGGTTGGATACAACATAAGGACAATAATTCAAAAGTATTTACTTTAACAATCTAATCTGCCTTTGCTGCTGTTGTACAAAGTTTTAAAACCTACACCCTTCCTTTAAGTCCTGCCCTGGTCTCTCTTACTCTATAACAGCCCGTAGTAAATATGCAGCTGTTAGGGACAGATTTAAAAAAAAGCATCCAAACAATTTGTATCTGATATTGCAGCAGTTTATGTGCATGTTTTGTAGCTGTATTATGTAGCAAACTGTCCACTGAATGAAACATCACAGTTGTGCAGAATTCAGAGTAACAGCCGTGTTAGTCTGTATTCGCAAAAAGAAAAGGTACTTGTGGCACCTTAGAGACTAACCAATTTATTTGAGCATGAGCTTTCGTGAGCTACAGCTCACTTCATCGGATGTATCCGATGCCACAAGTACTCCTTTTCTAGTTGTGCAGAAGTATCCATCTCCATTAATCACTTATGCTGTCCAGCTGTGAACAAATGAGATGCAGTTTACTCCAGTTGATAGGGTATAGTAGTAGATTCAGAAGATGTTTTATTATTTATTTGTATCTAGTGGGGAGCTTAGGAGCCCCTAGTCATTGAGTAAAACATGGGGTTTGTAGAAACCTAGAACAAAGACTATTCCTTTGGCTATGTGGACACTACTGCAGTAAGTCAACCTAAGTTACGCAACTCCAGCTATGCGAACAATGTAGCTGGAGCCCACGTAGCTTATGTCAACTTACTGTGGGGTCTATATTGCCCTAGGTCCATGGTAGATGCTCTCCTGTCTACTTACCTTGCTCCTCTCCTTCCCCATGGAGTACCGGGGTTGAGCGGAAAGCACTCTGAAGACCCGCTAAATCAACCCCCGGTGCACCGATCACCAGAGCGTCCATCCCGCGGTAGTGAACGCATAGCCTAAGGGTATTTGAGGCAGACATAGGCGACGTCTACACTAGCACTTTTGTATATATAACTTATGTCACTCTGTGTATATATAAAGTCTGCTGCAGTTTCCACGGTATGCATCCGATGAAGTGAGCTGTAGCTCACGAAAGCTCATGCTCAAATAAATTGGTTAGTCTCTAAGGTGCCCCACGTCCTCCTTTTCTTTTTATGTCACTCAGGTGTGTGAAATAGACACCCCCTTAAGTGACATAAGTTACACCACCAGAAGCACTGGTGTGGACAGCGCTATGTCCACCAGGGAAAAGCCTCATAAGCTGTGACTCTAGGAGTGGGAGCTTTAAGACAAACACCCCTGCCGTCTCTTCCCACCTGTGGAAAATGTGTGCAGGGGCAGCCGCGGAAGGAAGGAGTGGAGGGTTTAGCTTCCTTCTATCTTGGTAAAGCAGCAGCCCGGCAGGGCCTAGGCTCTCAAAAGGCAAGGGGCGCCGGCGGGAATCGGTTATCGTGGCCGGCGTAGCGCCCCCTAGCGGATCGGCAACCAGCCGCTCCTTCTCCGCGCCTGCGCCAGGGTCAGGGCCGGCCGGGCTGCGGCCGCACACGTGGGGGCTCTGCGTTCTCCTGCGGCCCGGCAGGGCAGGGTCGCCGCGTCGCCGTCCGCGGGCGGACACCATGGGCAAGAGCAAGGCCAGGAGGTTTCGGAGAGCCCCGTTCTCCCCAGCCGGCCCGCAGCAGGCCGCTAGCGGGGAGGGGCCGGCCGGGGAAGACGGCGATGGAGGCTCCTCGGCCGCTGAGCTGCTGGAGAAAGTAAGCGAAAGCAGCTCCTCCCCTTCCTCCCCGCAAGTCGGTCTGGGGGGGGGCTGGGCATAGGCTGGAGCCCTGCTGCTCCCCCCGTCCCCCCCCACTCGGCCAGTGCTGTGCAAGCAGCTCTCCCAGCAAGGGGGCCTCTCCTTTTGTGGGCCGGGGCCCCCCGCCCACGTGTGTCATGGAGGAGGAGAAGGCCTGTGTGTGGCTTCAATGGCATGCTTTGAGCCGTGCAGGCACGGGCAGATTGATGGGTAGGGGTTCTTTGAGCCTGGTTTTACCCTCCCCGGAATCTGGGAGGGGACCTGTGGTGTCTGTGCCGGAAGCGGCTGCACTCTGCACCTGGCTCAGGCTTGATTTGTGGTGTGCAGTAGCTAGCCAGTTTCCCACCCGGGATGTGTATGCTAGCCATACAGGGAGATGGACTTTTTCCCCCCTCCCTGCAACATCTTTTCAGAGGGAAAGGAGCTACAATGTGGGCTGTACCTTCTGTGATAGAGAAATGCACAGGTTGTTGTCACATACCAAGTGGTGGGGTGTCATCTGGTCAGTATAGAATCATACAAGTGTATTGAGAAGTCAAGTCCAGTCAGAGGCAGAACCAAGTAAATCTAGACCAGTGGTTCTGAAACTTTTGTACTGGATATTTCTGTTAATCCATTATTACCAGGTCTTGTGTACTGGATATTTCTGTTATTTGGTGTAGAAGTACCTCATTCACCTCCTCTTCTTGATTTGGTAGGCGGTACTAGCCCCTCCCATGACATCACCCCTATTTGTTGTCCATTTTATCTTTCCTTATATTACTTTCCACTGGTCTGTCTCTCACCCCCTGGAACTCAGAACAAGTATATATATTCTTGATGTATAACGCAATACCTCCTCCCTCTTTACCCTGCTTGTCTTTCCTGAACAAGCTATACCCTTCTATACCAGTATTCCCCTCATGAGATTTATCCCACCAAGTCTCAGTGATGCCAACTAAGGCATAATTTAGCTTGTGAACTCATATTTCCACTTCTTCCTGTTTATTTTCCATACCTCTTGAATTTGTGTATAGATATCTAAGATGTTGAGCAGATTTCCCCACTAATTTCCCTCTTGTTGCTCCTATGACCCTATTGTAATTTTCCGTCTCTCTCCCTCCCCCCCAACAACTAGTGCTCTGTTAAGGTCATTTTTTTTATGCTTACCTGTGAGCTTTTAGAGTAACAGCCGTGTTAGTCTGTATTCGCAAAAAGAAAAGGAGTACTTGTGGCACCTTAGAGACTAACCAATTTATTTTAGCATAAGCTTTCATGAGCTACAGCTCACTTCATCGGATGCATACTGTGGAAAATACAGAAGATGTTTTTATACACACAAACCATGAAAAAATTAAAAGAAGCTTTTGTCACCTGCCCCTTTTGAGTGTAGTTTAAAACCCTCCTTGCTAGGTTGGCAAGTTGGTGCTTGAAGATGGTCTTTCCCTTCTTGGTCAGGTGGACCCCATCTCTTCCCAGCAGACCTTCTTCCCAGAACAGCATCCTATGGTCGAGGAAGCCAAAGCCCTCCTGTTAACACCATCTGTGAAGCCATCGATTCATCTCCAGGATGTGCATGTTCCTCTCTTACCCTCAACCGGAGGACAGATGAAAATACAGCCTGCACTTCTGATTCCTTCACCCTCCCTCCCAGAGCCCTGTAGTCATTGTTGAACTTTTCATGGTTCTACCTGTGAGTATCATTGGTGGCCATGTGGATGAGCGGCATTCTGATTCCTTCACCCTCCCTCCCAGAGCCCTGTAGTCATTGTTGAACTTTTCATGGTTCTACCTGTCAGTATCATTGGTGGCCATGTGGATGAGCGGCATGTAGTAGTGGTCAGAGGGACAGATGAGCCTCAGCAGCCTTTCTGTAATGTCTCAGATGCAAGCTCTAGGCAGGCAGCACACCTCTCAGGACATCATGTCAGGTCTGCAGTTGGATACCTCTGTCTCCCTCAGAAGAGTCCCTGACTACCAGCACCCTACGCTGCCTCCTCTTGGGTGCGGTGGTTGTGAGCCTCCCCGTTTGGGGGTAGCTGGCAGCTCCTCAGCCATTGAGGTCTGCTCCTCACCTCCTGTAGCTGGTACGGCATACCAGTACTTTACCTTGATGAATGGGGGAGCTGGGTTGAGGGTGGAGCACAGTCTATGGTCTGAGGTGGCCATAGAGTAGCCAGTTCTTCTCTGGTGCAGTCGTTGTCTGTAGTTGGCTAGCATTCTCCATCTCAGATGTTTCCATATGCATTCTGTCAATCAAGTCCTCATGCTCTTGGATGCTATGCAGACAAGCTGCCTCATCCTGCAGCTCTCTTACTTGCTTCCTGAAAGACTCAACCAACAGACACCTCTCACAGCAGGTGGGAATGTGCAAGCTGCATTCTCAGCAAGTCTCCAGGGTATGAAGCCTCTAGGGTCAGTTTGTCTGTCTGGCGAGGGCCCCACAGCTGCAGGTAGAGGAAGATCTAGCAGTGGTATTGGCAACCCATCATTGTCCTCCCATGGCAGGTGGCTCTTTGTAGAGTTAAGGGAACTTAACTTCTTCTACAAATTAAGGGAAGGGGGGTGGGGAAATGAAAACAAAACCAACAACAGGAAGGGGGGGAAAAGATGTGATTTGGGAAACCACAGTCCTGTTAGTTTGACCTCAATTGTATGCAAGGTTTTGGAACAAATTTTGAAAGAGAGAGTAGTTAAGGACGTAGAGGTAAACAGTAATTGAGATTAGATGCAACTTAGTTTTATGAAAGGTAGATTGTGCCAGACCAATCTGATCTCCTTTTTTGAGAAGATTACTGCATTTCCTTTGTCTAAAAAATCAGTTGATCTAATCTACATGGATTTCAGTAAAGCATTTGATACAGTTTCATATGGGACATTATTAGTTAAATTGGAGAAGATGAGGATTAATATGAGAACTGAAAGGTGGATAAGGAACTGGTAAAGGGAAGACTACAGTGGGTCATACTGAAAGGTGAACTGTCAGGCTGGAGAAAGATTACTAGTAGAGTTCTTCAGGGATCGGTTTTGAGACCTATCGTATTTAACATTTTTATTAATAACTTTGGTACAAAAGGAGGGAGTGTGTTAATAAAATTTGCAGATGACACAAACTTGGGAGGTATTGCCAGTACGGTGGAGGATTGGGATATCAGACAAGAAGATCTGGATGACCTTGAAAACTGGAGTAACAGAAATGAGATGAAATTTAATAATGCAAAGTGCAAGTCATGCACTTAGGGACTAACAACAAGATTTTTTGCTATAAGCTAGGGCCTTATCAGTTGGAAGCGACAGAGGAGGAGAAAGACCTGGGTGTATTGGTTGATCATAGGATGACTATGAGCTGCCAGTGCGATGCAGCTCTGAAAAAAGGCTCCTAAGATGCACCAGGCAATGTTTTTCCAGTAGAGACAGAAAAGTGTTTAGTCCCATTATACAAGGCACTGTTGATACCTCATCTGGAATACTGTGTGCAGTTTGGATCTCCCATTTTTAAGAAAGATGAATTCAAACTGGAACAGGTGCAGAGAAGGACTACTAAGATGATCAGCGGAATGGAAAACTTACCTTCTGAGAGGAGACTCAAAGAGCTTGGCTTGTTTAGCTTAATCAGAAGAAGGCTGATAGGCGATATGATTGTGCTCTATAAATACATCAGAGGGATAAATACTACGGAGGGGGAGGAGTTATTTAAGTGCTAATGTTGAGACAAGAACAAAGGGATACAAACTGGCTACCAACAAGTTTAGGTTTGGAATTAAAGGAAGGTTTCTAACCATCAGAGGAGTAAAGTTGTGGAATGGCCTCCCAAGGGTAGTAATGGGGGCAAAAAACATATAAAGACTGAGCTTGGTAAGTTTGTGGAGGTGATTGTATGATAAGATTGCCATCAGTGGCATGTAGCTGATTTGTGACTGCTAGTAGCAGATGTCTCTAGTGGCTGGCGGTGGGAAACTAGGTAGGGAGGACTCCGAGTTACTACGGTTAATTCTTGCCTAGGTGTCTGGCTGGTGCGTCTAACTGATCGCCATATTTGGGGTTGGAAAGGAATTTGCTCGCAGGTCAGATTCACAGAGACCCTATTTTTTTTTTCGCTTTCCTCTGCAGCATGAGGCACAGGTCACAGATTTAAATAAGTGTAAAGGGTGGATTCTCTGTAACTTGAAAGTCTTTAAACCATGATTTGTGGACTTCAGTAACTCAGCCAGAGCTTATGGGTCTATTACAGGGGTGAGCAGGTGAGGTTCTGTGACCTGCAATGTGCAGGAGGTCAGATTGGATGATCATGATGGTTCGTTCTGACCTTAAAGTCTGAGTCTAATACATAACCATACCACCCTGCCTTCCTCCGCTGGCAAACTTCCAGGTGCCTTCATCTCACCAGGCACCTGTTTTGCCACATATATCTCAGCTCTTCCCTTGAGTCTTGGTACCATTCTTGAGGAGGGAATGAGGAGGCAACTGAACATCTGAAGTTTGACTCACTCTTTTTTCACCCTGACTGTTGCTTTTCATAAAAGGGAGGGTCATGCAGAGTAAATGGCTGAACTTGCTCTCCCTTTAAAAGAAAAATAGTGTAGTTTAGTCTTTGACATGTAAAGCCCCCTGACCAACCCACTCCTCTATGTTCTTCCTGTTTGCAAGCAGAAGCCCTGCCCTGGGGAACTAGTATGTTTACTGGAGAGGGCAGGGGCAACAGTACTGGCCAGTCTTTGGTGCGTGGCACAGCTGAGCGTCTTCTGCCTCTTTCCACTTCTCTGCTGCTCCTGCTCTTTGAAACAGCTGTTTGTTGGCCCAGCAGGCCGTAAACCCTGTGAAAATTTGAGTCTACCTGAGCAGAGCTTTCGCCTGCAGACTGGGAGAGGAGATTGTCAAGGACTTGGCAATATCAAGAGAACAAACATTAAAAAAGACCCCAAAATAGATGTAGCCACTCACCCATCATAACCCTTCACTTTTCACTAGTGTCATTGAAGAGGATTGTACTTAAAGCTCATGTAGACATGTTATGAGTGTGGGTAATCAAATCTGTTTTTCCATAATCAGACTTTTGGTAGTCCGTGATTACTTGAACTGATTGAACAAATCATTGCTTCCCTTTTCTCTTGTATGCTCATTTTTCTTTTGATAAGATTTTTGCGTTTCAGAGTTTAAAATCTAGGTGAAGATCTTTTGATTTTTAAAAGTGTTTATTTCTTTTAAAATTTGTTAAGTCTTCTTCCTTTACAGAAATAAGAAAACATGATAACGAGGGGGAAGACAGTGCAGTGTGGGGGTGGGGAAAATGACAGGTTTTGTCTCTTGCTACAGTGTAACTTTCTAATCTCCTTTGTTGTATCTCCTCAGCTGCAGCATCCAAGTGCTGATGTAAGAGAGTTTGCCTGTGCCAACATTTCCAAAATGTTGCAGCAGAAGCATGCAATCCCAGCCTTTCTGCAGAGAGATGTAGTCCGGTGTTTGGGTCCCATGTTGCTTGATCAAAGTTTAGCTGTTCGTGAGACAGCTGCTGGAGCTCTCCGGTAAGTGATTTTTAATAATGTATTGTAGAAGAAGGAGTTACTGTTGGTACAGTAGAGAAGAGGAGTTTCAGATACAAGGAAACAACCTTGAATATTGTCATCTTTGGGATTTTTTACTTTAACCCTATTATATATATTGTTCTAATCAGAAAAGTCTTGATGTATGAATGCCTACAGTCCTGATCTCACAATGAGATTCATATGGACAGATGCTGATTGCCTTCAGTAAAGCTCCACAAGAGTCTTGTTGCAAGATCACAGCTTACCTTAGCAGTTGTTGCTACTCTGGTTCCTACTTCTTGTCATTTGTTGTTTTCCATCTCTGTAATAGAAAGAAATACTAAGGGGCAAAATTTTATGGGACTAACTGTATTGCACCTAGACCTACTGTTGTTGTTTTTTTTATTTGCACAGAAATATAATGTCAGTGTTAGTGTTTCCTTTAGAAATGTGTTTAGTAACAGTTTCCTGTAAATATTTTGCACACACATGCTTTAAAGATTAGCTTCCAGGATATCAGAAGGAAGGGCTTGGGGCTATGTTTCCCAAATGAAATCTTGCCATATTTTAGTAGGAATAAAAGTAAGCTCAGGGTACATCTACGCCGGGGGGGGGAGAGACTCATGTCAGAGTCTGAAAGCCCAGGTCAGCTGACTTGGGTTTGTGCTACAGGACTAAAAATAGCAGTGTAGACATTAGGGCTTGGGGTTGGGGCCTGGGCTCTGAGACCCTTTCTCCTCACCAGGTCCCAAAGCCCAGGCTCCAGCCTGAGCCTGAACATCTACACGGCTATTATTAGCCCTGTAGCACAAGCCTGAGTCAGTTACCCTGGCCTCTGAGACTTGCTTTCGTGGCTTTGGCTCATTGCTATACTATCTACAAAGGTCTTTTTTTTTTTTTTTTTTCTTAAACTGAGTTTTATATATTTTTAGATTAAGAAATGTAAGAGACTAAAAGCAGGTGATTCATGCAGTATCACCTTAGTAATTAAATGTTACTTTAAAAAAAAAATAAGGCAAAACCTGTCATAACCTCTAAATCTGTTACTATAGAAATATTTAAATATACCATCTTTGAAATATTCAAAGCAGGTAACTTTATAATATGTGATCCAAGACATTTAACTTGTTCCAGAAATCTCAGTGCTTGTGGAGGATTTGAAGTTTGTGATGACATGGTGACTAAAGATATCATGACACCCCTTGTAGCGCTTTTGAAAGAGGTATGTTAATTTTTTTTAACTTCTATACAATTTTTAAATTGTCCTCGTCTTTCTTTTTTCAAAACTACCATGAAGTGTTTGTAAAATTGTTCTGAAGGAGTCACTTGAAATTTAGGCAGAAATTCTGGCAAGATTAATGTATCTCATAATGTTAGAAAAAAAAATTACAATTCTATTTGTAGTAGATACAATCAAGCAGAATTAAGATATTAGCTGAAAATAAATTGCACATGTGACAATCAGCAACCAGACACACCAAGAAGAGAACAGGGGGACTGAACCCTAAAGAATAAGCTGTTGAATCAGCTGATTGTGTATGATGATGATATATTAGACAAAAATGTCAAATAAACTTCAGCTCCACCTCTCAGCCGGACAGCGAGCAATCAGACAGGGAGAGGCACCTCCCAAGCCAGACTCAAGTAACCATTGCACAATCCACGAGAAGACAAAGATGGGCCATTAAAGTTAATAGAAAGTCATTGAGACAAGTGGGTATTTTCCCACTTTGAATATCTGTAGTGATTGAAGAAAAAGAAAACCCTACAAACCCTTTTAAAACGGAAGGGGTTGGAAGTGAAAGGCAACCGAGGGACCGTCTTTAGATGGGAAGCAGTCTGTGGATGCTAATGCCCCCCAAATCTAGGGTGTATGCTAGGAAACTGTTCAAAGGCAATAGGTAACTTGTATTAGAAAAGGGATTTCATTGAAGATGGAAGTGTAAAGTCTAAGGGCACTTCTGCGCTACAAATTTACATTGGCACAGCTGCAGTGAGTCTGGTGAAGATGCTCTAAACCGATCAGAGAGAGCTCTCCCGTCAGCTTAGTAACTTCACCTCCATGAGAGGCAATAGCTATGTTGGTGGGAGAATCTCTCCTGCTGACATAGCACTGTCTACACAGGAGGATAAGGTCAGTATAACTACGTCACTTGGGGTGTAGATTTTTCACACCTCTGAGTGACGTAGTTGTACTGAAGGAAGTATCTGACTTAGACCAAGGGCGAGGCTGCATCTTTGTTTGTTTGCTGGGTAACTTGTTTGTAGATTCATAGATATTAAGGTCAGAAGGGACCATTATGATCATCTAGTCTGACCTCCTGCACAATGCAGGCCACAGAATCTCACCCACCCACTCCTGTGATAAACCTCTCACCTATGTCTGAGCTATTGAAGTCCTCAAATCATGGTTTAAAGACTTCAAGGAGCAGAGAATCCTCCAGCAAGTGACCCGTGCCCCATGCTACAGAGGAAGGCGAAAACGCCACAGGGCCTCTTCTAATCTGCCCTCTAGGAAAATTCCTTCCCGACCTTAAATATGGCGATCAGCTGAACCCTGAGCATATGGGCAAGATTCACCAGCCAGATACCCAGGAAAGAATTCTCTGTTGTAACTCAGATCCCACCCCATCTAACATCCCATCACAGGCCATTGGGCCTATTTACCATGAATATTTAAAGATCAATTAATTGCCAAAATCATATTATCCCATCATACCATCTCCTCCATAAACTTATCGAGTGTAATCTTAAAGCCAGATAGGTCTTTTGCCCCCACTGCTTTCCTTGGAAGGCTATTCCAGAACTTCACTCCTCTGATGGTTAGAAACCTTTGTCTAATTTCAAGTCTAAACTTCCCGATGGCCAGTTTATATCTATTTGTTCTTGTGTCCACATTGGTACTGAGCTTAAATAATTCCTCTCCCTCTCCAGTATTTATTCCTCTGATGTATTTATAGAGAGCAATCATACCTCCCCTCAGCCTTCTTTAGTTAGGCTAAACAAGCCAAGCTCCTTGAGTCTTCTTTCATAAGACAGGTTTTCCATTCCTCAGATCATCCTAGTAGCCCTTCACTGTACTTGTTCCATGTTTGCTTTCCTTTACTATTTCATCTTTGAATCTGGGGTTTTTCTATTAAATCCACTTGTTTTTTTTTTAAACCCCCAAGCAGATCTGTTGTACAAACTGTATGGCGTGTGTGCGCCAAAGTAAACTGATAACTAGTGGGTCTGTTTCATGCCTTCATGGGAATGGTCCAGGTGCCTGGTATTTACGAACTTGGGGAGGATGGATTTGGGGAGACTCAGGACTCCAAGGGCTGTTGGAGTCACCCCTCAAGGAGTGACTAAGCTGGTGGAAGCCAGGGTGAGACCTTGTGCTTGGTGGGCTAGCTACTGATATCAGGGTTCTGAGTCATACAGCGTTTAAGGCACCCCAAGGTACAGAGCAGGTGGTGACATAGCTCCTTACTCATTTGGATGATCTCCAGCATGTCACAGTAGTGTAGTTGGTACAGGAGTTGCACTCCAGTATCAGTGAACTGAGGTTCGCTCTCCAAATACTTGCTGAACAAACCCTAGTGGATTCAAAAGTGAGGGAACAAAGTACAAGCTCACAGGTTGTTATATTCTTTTGTTTATTTTGTGTCAAGAGGAATAATGAAGGAAAGGGGAGAATGAGCAAATTAGAGTCCTGGTATGCAATGGATAAAAAGCAGCTAGGGAGCTTATGTTTGAAATCTGAGCCATAACAGCAGAGCATTAAGGCACCCCAAGGTCAGAAGGCAGGCAGTGACCAAGCCCCTTACTGGTTGGGATGATCCCCAAATGTCTCAGCTCCCTAAGGAATTGCTCCTAATCCCTTTTCACATAAATTATTACACAACTAGAACACTTTTTATTTCTGTGAGAGTTTACCAAAATGATATGCAAATCTAGAGAGAGATCCCAAGCAAGGACCTGATTCTGCACTCTGATCTGCTAGCACAGATCCCTGTGCCCACACAGAAATCCGTTGAAGTTAATGGGACCCCACACAGCTATAGGGAGAGTGAATCATGCAAGCAAATCTGATTGCAGGATCTTTACAATTTGACATTACATGCCACATCTACTGAGGTTCACAGTGAGTGCTCTAATCCAAATTAATGATTGAATTTACAGTTGGCAACGTTGTTGTACCAGTCACAGTAAGATAAAGTGTTTCTAATACCTCTAATTGTACTATATAGTCTCCATTTGGTCCAGTGAATAAGGACCAAGACTGGGAGTCAAGACCTGGGTTCCATCTATCCGCTGACTTTACTGTGTTTTGGACAAGCTATTTAACCTCTGTGCCTAACTTTCCCCATCTATAAAATGTGGATAACTGTCAATCCCTGTGTAGACTGCCCTTCTGAGACCCTTTTCCAGTCCACTGAGTGCATCCGTTTTAACTGGAAGGTCTCTACCTTCCCTTTGGGATGGGATCCCACAATCCTCCACTCTCCCACTGGGTCTCTGATTTACACCCGCTAGCTGTCAACCATATTAGTAGGCCCATAGCTTGGCACCTGTAAGAGTTTTCTTTGGGGGTTTGTGGACAGGAATAACATGCTGTGATACAGAAACAGATTCTTGAAAACAAAGTATATTTGTTTTGCCAAAGGGTACTCAGCTCTTAAAGAAGTGGATTTAAATTAACAGAGATCTACATGTACTCTCTTACCTACACTTGGCATTCCCTTTGAGGCCCCGGATAGACCTGACTTAGCCCTGCTGCCCCTCTCTTCTCTTTGGGCATCAAGTTACAGCATGGTTGCTGCAGACCCCTAACTTCCAGTAAGTCTCCGTGTCAGCCTGACAACTTCCCTCAGCATAGGGGCAATCATTGAAGAGAATACTGTTTCTTGAACCCTAGATTCTGAGCCTTGAGTATTATTTTACCTTTCCAGCCTGGTTTCTTCAACAATCCTTTTTGGTTTAAATACGCTTTCAGACAAGGTGAGTACACAGAAGGGAAAACTACGTTTATAAAAAAACAACATATTTCCCAGTTCTCCACATTAGCCATGTTTGTAAAGTGCTGTGAGATATGTAGACGACATTCTGTAAAAGTGTTTAATTATTAGCATTAATGGACATTCCAGTGTTCGTGAGAAGCATCTGCCATTGTGTTTTCTTGTGGCAGTCAGACAAAAGTTTAACAAGTTTATTTGTCTAGAAGAAAGTGCTTTTGAAAACGAGGGGATGTGTGACAAGACATAGTAAAAGGTGATTTTGTAAAGGTGTGTAATTTCTTTTCTGTAGAAAGGAATAGTTGAATTCGTATATGACCCTGAAGTATATGATGTTTGCCATGAAGAGTTGCAGATGAACTGTAAATTCTGTCATTAAGTAGCTGTCCTGAGATCTCTGCTTTTAATTTTTTTTCTCTTGTCCAGTTCTTTTCCAATTCCTTTT
Organism: Caretta caretta; assembly: GCF_965140235.1. NCBI lineage: Eukaryota > Metazoa > Chordata > Testudines > Cheloniidae > Caretta > Caretta caretta. The sequence goes on along the minus strand of NC_134217.1, from coordinate 16,970,511 downwards.
TACCTATTCGGTTACAGTGCAGTGCTGGACTAGAGGCCAACGAGGTCTCTCCCACGAAATGCCAAGATACAAAGAAAAATTGTGTTGAAGACATAGCCAATGAGGCTGTTAATGTGTTATGGAATGTATGGTAAGTTTCATTTTAATATTAACACAGATGCTTTTCTTATATATCTAGTTCTTTTGAAAAATGGTTTGACCTGATATGTCCCAGTGAAGATAAAAGCAATAATAGCTGGTCATTTCATTCCTGAAAGTAGTTTGTATATTAACATGGTTATCTCTTTTCAAACTTGAAAAATGTATTTATATACTTTTCCCCCATAAATGGCAAATAACATAAAACATGTTTTTTAAGTGAAAGATCGTGAAGATCCACAAAGTTATTATTTTAAAATTATTATTAATCAAGCAGGTAGGACTGTGCTGAAATCTGACTTCCAAGAGCTACTCAGTCTAAATCCTGATTTTGGCTTTTGTGCAACTACTAGACCATAATCACTTTGAAGGTGAAGACTTTCTGCAATTCATGGGAGACTGAAGACTGCACCTCCCAAAATTCCTGTAGGACCATTCTGTAATGGAGAAGTAGGGGACCATTATATGCCAACCAGGAGACTACAGTGCTGTTCCAGCCTCAGTGGGGAATGTAGGCCCCACCAGAGTCCCTACTGCTGGAGCCTAATGTTTTGCTACAATTAAACTACTCTCTGTGGGCCTGATCATGCGCTCAGTGGAGCCAATAGGAGTTTTATATTGATTTTGTTGAGTTCAGGCCTCTTGAGTTCTGGAATGCTCCAAATCATGGATTATATAAATGGGAGTCCCCCAGAATTCAAAGCGAAGCCGCAGAATGGAAACCTAGGATGGCCCGTATGCTGCTGGGCTCTGCATTCTCCACTGAAGGGGCAGAGTGGAGCTTCCTGATCTGCATATCCTATGCCCATTCTATCAGCGCCTGGAGATCACTACATGAAAGTGTAAAGAGTGCTGAATCTACAGGGAGAGGACATTAAGGAGAATGCAGAATGTCTAGATAGAAATATGGAGTATTGAAATGGGGAAAGAATTAAGACCTATAGAACATAGAGGTTAGTAAACCTTTGGGGTGTCTGTAATGGAGAGAAAGCTGCAGAAGAGTAACAGAATAGTGAAGAAAGTGCTGAGGTATGAGCCTTAAAGTGACCTATGCAGATCTGCAGTATAAAGAAAGGGAACACTGACTGGGAACTAAGTTCAGCACAATGTTAAAATCAAAGGCAGCTGAAGCAATACGCAACACAGATTTGTCCACCATGTGCTTTCCCCAGGTACTGCAATCTCAAGGGGAAGATTAAAATGGTTGATCATGCCACCAGTGCTAGAAATAGCTTCCCCCTCCCTCCTGCTATCTGACATTATAAAGAGAAACGCCACTTGTTTCAGGCAGTCATCTCCTCTGTTGAGTCAGATCCTTCCACCTTCTGTGTGGGGATGGACGACCTTGTAGCAGTGGAACACAGCCGGTTATGCTATACATAAGAGCCATGATTTTCTAGCTATTAGGCTTCGCCATGGAGCCAATCTGCGGCCATGTCGGGGGAAAGAGTGAGGATTTCTTTTCTTCCTCCTCCCTCTGCAGATGTTCCCAGTGCCCGCTAGTGCTCTGATGCAGGAAGGGTGCTTAAGCATATTTAAGCATGTGACTAGTCCCATTACTAATTTACATCCATTTGTGTAGCTGACATCAAGAAAATTATAGGTTGCACAAAGAGAAACGGAAACAATATTAATAGAAACTCTAGTGCAGACATTGGTGTGACACAATCTGACAAAGACTTGGGCTAAGAGTTCAAACTGAATTTCAACCTAGAATGGTTTTTTGTTGTTCATTTAGACTCCATCATGTAAGCTGCTCCATGGGGGTGGAACCTTGAGACCATATGAAGCCCTACTGCCTTCATTGGGGCTCCAGGCATCTGCAAGCATGGAGTAGCAGCAGGGTTGGGGCCTTCGTGTCTAACACACACACACAACTATAAAATAACTGCATGCACAAGTCTCTGTGCTGCCACGTAACTTTTTGTTGTGTAACCCTTGCCCTCAATAGAACTGGATTTCTTGTATTCATTTGTCACTTGTCGTGTCTTATTTCAAATGTAAGTGACTTTGAGACAGGGACCATGTTTTGTAAAGCATTTAGCATATTTTGGGCACTAGACAAATAATAATTATCGCAAGTTTCCTGGCCATTGGCTAGGTTCTGTGGTGTTTCTGATCTGTAGAAGTCATGGTTCCGTCTTAATATTTTAGTTCTAAGTGAAATAAGTGAGTTAATTTAAATACATACAAATAAGATCAGTAAGATAATTAAAGTAAAAGGCACCTTTCAGATGGTTTTAGAAAAGTAGTACAGACTTCTGAATGTCAACTATCTGTGCTGGAACAATGACTTCTTATTACTGAATGGAAAAGAACCACCCTTCAAAGTGGAAAATGTGTCCTGAAGCTGTTAGTTTTTTAAAATGAATTAATAAAAATATAAATTCCAAAACTAAAATGTTTGAATAAATTGTTAGAGCTCTATTATAGTGACTTTTGTTAAAAGTGAAAAATGTTTTATCATTCTTTGTTTTTCTTAGTGAGTGCAATGGTACGGCAGTATCTGTATTTAACAAAGAAGGGTGCTTGGATGTTGTGTTACAATATTTGAAGAAATTTTCCACAAATATAGATCTGGCTATCTCAGTAGGTAAGTGGTGAAAAGGGTAGTGATCATCATGTAGTGTTTTGAGCTACGAATATATACCTAGCCTTTCAATACACTGTATTATATGGTCATATTAATGATCCTATAGATTCACAACTGAAAATAAGAACTTCAGAAAGCCTTCTTCTAAAAATTACACTTTGGAGTTTGACATCTTGTATGCTTGTTTTCCCTCTCGCTCAAGCATGACAATACACCATTCCCCTTTTGGAGTGAAGATTTTCTGGAGAAAAATAAACTAATTTAGATTTTTTAGGGATGAGTTTGTAATGCAAGGGGGCACCATCAATTGAAAAATTACACTTCTCTCTGAAAATGTTTGCTCTAACTAATATTGTTACAAGTACTTCAAAACATTTCCACTGTTTCTCTTGTACAGTCAGTCAGGGCTTGATCCACATACTTCATGTGAGTAACTGAATTCAGTGGGACTGTTCTCTGGGTAAAGTTATTCATGCCCAAAAGGGTTTGCAAGACTGAGCTCCAACATTGCTTTCACCTATTTGTGCGTATCTTTCATGCAACATAAAAGGAGAAGAAAACCCTTTTTTAGTTGAAAAACGGTTATTGTTGGGGCAGTGTAGTACCGTAAACTACTTTTATCCCACACTTGTGAAATTGAACAGCTTTCATGATGATAGTGTCTATCCAGTTAGCGATCTGAAAACATGACATTTTTGTTTGGTTGGTTTTTGTCACTACAGCACATTGCTTGCAGGCAGTGACAGAAGATAACCCAGAGCTGCTTTCTTCTTTCAATGCTTCTGCGCACCAAGTATTGGAATCCATAATGTTGTCCCAAGACAGTACCATGGAGCATATCCTTTTAAGGACATTGTTGGCAGGTATGATCAACTGGACCCTAACTTTTATATTTGAATATGCTGTATAGAAGGTAAAGTGGGATGGGAGAGGCAGAGGTTTTAGTTCTCCATCATGCCAAAGTAATAGCAACAAATTATGTTGTTGCCAAAGTGCCAGCTTAGAAGCAAGAGCTGGGTAGATTGTTCTCAAATCTATTCCTGCCACTGTTATGCCTTTGTCAGGGAGCCTGGGGTTTCATGTCATTTTTCACAGCCACGTAGCGTAAGATAGCCAATATCTGAATCATGCCTAAAGGCACTGTCTCTTGATTGTGACTTCAGTTCCAATTTGGTTTGGTGTTACTCAGTCATTAGTTCTTACTAAGGAAATAAGGCAGTAATAAATATTAAAGAAACTATGTTGCTCTTGACCTTATCTACACTGGGCTTTCAAGCATTTGGAAATAGATTTTGAACTTTGCTTTAGCAAGAACAACATTTAAACCATTTCTAACATGATTTATCTGGCCACTCTGTGTGAGGCCAACCTATTATACTGTAACAGAGATTTTGAAAGCAGTTTTACACCAGTTTGGCCTGTCCAGGCTGGCCAATCAAGACTTGTCTGAAATTGGTTTAGCTGGAAGAGTGTTGAAACAGACTTTGAAAATCTGTTTTCAAACATGGTTTTTAAAGCCCAATATAAAGTGCCTGGGCCATTGGATGCTTTGCCTTCAGCTTCACCATCTTGTGTTACACCTTCCAGTTAAGATGCTTAATTCATGATGATTTCTGACACTGAAGTACAGTTAACTAGAATTCTCCTATCTAAAGCACTCAGTACCTGTGCTTGGACAGGGAGGGTTTTATTTAATTTCTTTTTATTTTTTGACTGTTTATAGGTCTGACGAATAATAAAATCAAGCAATGTAATGGGAAAGAAAATCTCTCCCTTCGTCCTTTTAAGACCATGAATAGCTCAAAATTAAACTCATTCAGTGTCCTGAAGATCTGCTATATAAATCAGGAAACGTGTCACCAGGATTGCCCTATGGAAATATTTTGTCCATTTTCATGAGATGAGGTTTGCCCCAGCTTAAGGTTTTGGGCCTTGAATGTTCGATATAGGTTGACACTTGAAGAACTGAACAGAAAGGCACAAGTCTATAGGAAACTCCTAAAATTTCAGTTCATAAGGGACTCATGTCTTTCTGAAGGAGGCAGTTGTTTATCACTTTATGCAAGGGATTGGAAATCGGGGGGCATGGGTTCTGTTTTCAGCCATACCATGAAACCTCTGATCATGGGGAAACTTTTATGTGCCTTAGATTCTCCTTTTATAAGATGGGGATCTATATCTGTGTTTGAAAAATACTTTGAGATTCTTGATGAAAGATGTGGCATAGATACTGAGTACTATAGTTAGCACAAGCTCTGGTTTTGCAATGGCTACAAGAAGGCCGTGCACCATGTAGCTTAAAGGTTTTGACATTCTCACTCTCCCATGTTTAGGCTCTGTCTGGAATATAAAGGACACCATTCCATCCAGTAGCCAGGCAAGCACAATAAATGCTATCCTGAAGATTTTCTCAGAATCACTAGTGGTGGATGCTGGTGAAACAGTTATTCACATGAAGGAAGCTGAAACACAAAGATTAAAACTCACTGCAGAGGCAGAAACTGAGGAAAATGTGGGTGATATAATAGACAACTCTGTATTGAATGAAGATGATGAAATGGAAGAACCACCCAAAGGAAAAATCAAAAGAGACAATGACATTTCAGATCTACTTCCAGTAAGTGTGGCAGATTGTGGCTGACATAGCGCTTAGGGCAGTGTTATGCTTCTGATAGTCTTTGGTTAACTGTCAATCTCAATTTCCTGTAACTCATTCGCAGAAGGGTGAAACTTTCCCAAAAAATTCAGCCACACACTCCTGGCATAGAGAATTTCATCCTGATCTGTTAAAGTTTGGCAAAGTTATAAGCAACTGAAAATGGGATCCTATAATGGAAGGTTCATCCTTAATTATAGACAGAGCTACCAGAATGGTATCAGTGCTATCTCCTTTTCTCTGCCAGCTGGCCACCCAGACAGGAAGTAGCAGTGGCTGCTGGGGCTAGCGTGTGGCTTCCCCCCCTTCCTCTACCCGCCCCCCCTTTGACATAGGACCATCATGCTAACCCCCATCATGCAGCCACAGCCTCCCCATGGAGTGGGAGGCAAAGGGAGCCTTGGCATTTGTGCCTGTCTTGTGAAATTCCAACACTTACCCATGATTCTGCTATGATTTTTTTTTTTAATCCCTGCAGTTTACAAAAGGGCCTTACAATTAGACCAAATTTGGGCAGTTTTTCATTGGGACAGCAAAAGGCATATGCCTGACACAAAGCCCAACCTTTGGCAAGTTTCAGGTCCCTGCTCCAAAGCATGGGGGTGCTAGACCTTTTCAGGTGAAAGATTGCCAGAATTTAACAAGGGCAAAACAGTAGCCTCCTTCTCAGAAACCACTGAGTCATTATGGCTGAAATTTTTTAAAATAAATTCAGCCTGAAGCAGACACCCAGCCTGTCAAATTTCAGCCCAAATGGTTAAAGTTTATGAAGTAACTGAATTAATGGGAAGTGCCGGGCAACCTTAGTAGACAGTGGTACCAGTCACACCTATAATTCTTTTTTACAAATTATAAGAATTTGGACATATTGAAAAGGGGGAAAACAGAACAATTCTGAGATTTTGGCAGGTTTTGATGAGATTAGACCTTTCAGGATGACAAGTGGCATAGATACTGAAGTGGACTTGATCAAGGCTAATGCAATGCTGAATGAGTTGTTTTTGTTTTTGTTTTTACTGCCAATTTATCAGAGGTAGGCAATTAAGAGCTCACACACCTCCGAGTCTGGTAGTGTTTTTGAAGCAGAGATCTCATACCCGTCCAGCGAGACCTATTGTCCTTAGAACAATATTCCCTACTAATCTCACTTGTGATCTGTGTCTATTAGATAGAGGTTCTATTAGTCTGCAGAACGAAATACTAAACAATTTCTGCAGTTTGGCACACAGCAGTATTAGTAGAACATTTGATATTCTCTTTTCTGTTAGTTTTTTATGTGACACCTATTCACAATTATCATATTTTATCTGTTTTGGTTGACAGTCTAGCTGCTTTAAAATTAGAGTGCTATCCTCCAAAATTAAGTTTGTTTGTTTTCTATAGGCTGATAAGTGGGAGCTGAAACAAGTGACAGCCTTACTGATGGCTCAGCAGACAGCCCTGGAAATCATTGTTAATATGTGCTGCAGTGAAGGTATGTAGGCCGCTTTTTCATTGTTACCAAGGCTTCCATTTTTAGTAACATGGCAAATTTAGTTGGACTGGGATCTTATCTAACTTGACCTGCTAATCTCCCATTCTTAAAAGTGAACAAACCATGGATTTGCATCCTTTAATGCCCCTTACTGTACATAAAGAATCTCAAGATACTAATTTCTAATCCTTTTTTCTATGTGTTTGACATTGCAGATTTGAGGTGTATCAGTTTCAAACTTCCCTCTTTGTTGGAGTCCTTCAGCAAAATTGTACGCAATCTGAAGCCAGGTTTCCACTTAAGTTTCACCAGACTTAGCTCTGTTGATTAGGGGTGTGTTTTTTGTTTGTTTTTGCCGTGACATAGCTGTGCTGTCAGATGCCCTAGTTTCTGCAGTTATATTGGCAAAAAAGTGCTTTTCTGCTGTAGCTTATTTTGCTGGCTGAACACAGGAAAACTGTATCAGCTTTTGCTGGGATAACTGCATCTACAATAAGAAAGTTTTGCCAGGCTTTCAAGTGCAGGCAGGGCCAAAGACTCAACAGATATTCCGTCTTCAGTTAGGGGCTGGGTGCACTGCAGCTCAGGTTTCAGCTTTTTGTGGTGTTGCTATCCAGGCCCACCGTCAAAGAGGGAAATTTGAACCCGATACCATTGATACTTCTAAATTTAAAAAAAAAGGGGGGGGGAAATGTTTTAAAGAGTAATGTAGCAAATGTCTTTTTATGGCTCTGGAGCAGCAACTCTTTTGTTTACTCACTAAATGATAAAATCATCAATGGTTGGTTTTAAAAGAAATGGGACAACACCATTGAAATGTGCATCGTTTATTCTTTGGACCTTCTGTGTGAAGAATCTCTTAGTTTTTCTTATGACTGCAGCAATGCGAGAGAATCATTAGTTTGTTTTTAAATCATGGTTTATATATAATATTCTATTTTTTATCTCCATTATTGCTATAGGACTTGCTATAGCAGCTGCAGTTGAGCATCTCAGTTGCTTTCTTTAGATTTTAAATAATTACAATAACTCTATCTCTGTTTTTGTTAATCTGTGCACCAGACGTTTTTATTTTGCGGATATTAAGAACTTTCCCAGTTGTCTTGCAACTATTTAAAAATGTCAGCTTGAAGTTCATGAAAGTAATTTCAAAAATTAACTGTCTGATAGTCTTTTTTAAATAGTACATCTTGACTTTCATTTTTATTTAATTTGGATGGGGATAAATAAATAACAAAGGCTTTTCTAATCCCTTGTTTTGCTTATGAGAGTTTCCTGGGCAAGCCTGAGAGCAACACCACTAAACTTACTCAAGCCCACCTCTCCTCCCATCCCCTTCCTTTATGTGCATAGATCCACCTCTTCAGTTTTAGGTTTGCTGCTGTTACTGATAAACACTCTTCTTGGGGAAGAATATGTGGATAAACTCCCCCTAGAGCAATGCATGAAAGTGATGATACTAACCACCAACAAAAGAGAAACTGATTTATGCATGAACTTCTGTGCAAATATACCTAGTACATTGGAAAAAAATAGATTTTTTTTCATTAATTTTTTGTTCTAGTAAACTTAATGGTTATTTGCAGGAATAGTAGGTACAACATTTTCAGCTGGAAGTGTGGTTTTCAGGTTGATAATGGCTCTTTAAGAATAACTTACAAAAACCTCTTCCCCCCCCCTGCTACTCTCCTCTCCTCTCCTCCCCACCCCACCCCACCCCACCCAGTTCTTTATGTCCCAGGACATTCAGTGCTATTAAGGCTTTGATCCTACATTTGGATCTGTACGGAGTGTGCAGGAAGGTGGCTCTTGAGCAGAATCCTGGACCGTGAATAGGATTCCATGAGCACCTGGATCCACTTGCAGGATTGGAGCCTCAGTTTGTTACAGTAGATGGATCTTCTGCTGTGCAATCACATTCTTGTTATGGAGCTATCTTCTTCATCTTGCGTTGGCTTTCTTATTCTCTTTTGTTTTGTTCCATTTGTCCTTTAGTGTCTTTGCATCCTAGACTTGTGGAATGCAACTTCAAAAGTGGGAGGAGAGGCAGCTTTGTACTGTGCTGATAATAGGAATTATATGCACACAATGTGGTTTGTGCAAGTATTTCACAGGGCTCTATGTACATGAAGCTTCTTTTGAAAACAGGCTGCTTTACTTTTAAAAGGGGGAGGGAGGAATTTTTTTTTTTCTGTTTTGACTTCAGCAGTTAGTCTGTCTCTTTTTTTCAATACTAGTTTATTAGTCATTCTTTTGACAGTTAATAAAATAATCAAATAACTGAGGAGTCTTCAACATGAATATTAAAATAAGTAGCTGAAACTTTTAATCTCTCATACTACTGCTCCTGACCATAACGTAAATTTGATCCCCAAGCTACCCACATTTAGGTGATAACTTCTTAAGTAAATCTTGCTGGTTCTGATGAAAACCCTACTAACACCATATATTCCCTTTGGTAATTTCTACCATGTGAGAAAATCTGCACCTAATAAATGAAGGTCTTTTTAAACTGAATATCTCATCTAATGAACAGTAATTCATAAGATTTCCTCATTTAATTAGAAAATCTCTTGTGGGTAGCTGCATATGCTGCTGTTTGTTTACTCAGTATAAAATACAAACCCCTTGCATTACTACAGTACTATCCAGTCCATGATTAGACGGAAATAAGGTCTGTAGGAATTAAGAGGAATCCAGAGACAGGTGTTCATTTAATTTTCAGGTTGCTTAGGGACTAAGATATTTTGATTTCCGAACTTCAGCCAGTGTACTGAATTCAGACATACCCTGCTTACCAGGCATGAGACAGACTCCACACCCCAGGTCCTGGCTTCCTTTCAAGGGGGCATAAGGCAGGGAGCAGGAGTCATCAGGTGGGGCTGCAAGTGGGTTTGACTGGGAATCATCTGTAATGAGGAAATATATAAATATATTGTTATATATGTATATATGTAAATATATTCCTTGCCCTCTACAGATGCAGTCTTGGAATGAATAAAAATATACCAAACTCAGCATTCTGTTCCATCCTGTAGTACTTGATAAATTGAATAAGCTTAACCTAAACATCAGCCTTTTATTAAAATAATTCATATGATATTGGTTTAAAGTGTCTTGCACAAGGCTGTAGGCTTGAAATGTACTAGAGCACTAGTTCCTAGAGACTATCATGTAAAATTTTTCTAGAGTTAAGCTGGGCATCAGACACTAGTTTGCACACTAGATAATTCAGGAGTTGGGTTGTCTAGTTTGTGCGTGACTTCAGATTTCATTTTTAAATCTATGTTCTATTCTCAGATCCCTCTGATGACGAATGGGAAGAACTCTCCAGCAGTGATGAGAGTGATCTGTTTATGGAGAATTCCTACGATGAGGGCAGTGGGCAGCCCATGTCACCCCTTTGCCTCTCTGCTGAGGTTCATGCAGCACTCATGAACAACCTCATTCCAAAGAAGGTAGAACTGCTGTATATCATCTGATCACAACTCAAATTCAGTCTTTTCACTGTTTGATTTAGACCCTAGTTTAGACCAACAAATTATTCTAATCCAACTATAGTACAGGAAGATTTATCTTTGATTAACCTTTAGCGTTTTTTAAAAATCCTAGATATGTAGCATCATTCATGCAAACTGACTTAACTTAAATAATTCTGTGGTGTAAATGAGACTCAAAAATTCCTCCAGTATGTCAGGAATGAAGTCAGATATTGGGCTTTTCTGAATCGGTGCAGGATTTTCCAAGTTGGATATATTAAGGGTGACCTGCATAGAGAAAATGGAAATTGTACAAGCCATGGGAATAAATGCCAGTTTTCACTCCTATCCAGGCTGGGGGAGAATGCCAGAGAGCAAATTGAAATAAATACAAACTTCTCCCCCTGCCCCTCTTAAATTGTTAATTTCTATAGTCTACTTGCCAATTCTGAGTTTGCTGTTGAGTCCCCAGAACTCATCTTAGTAGGATTTCACAGGCATCAGAAAATATGAAACATTCATTTTTAAAGTGACTATAATAAAGATTTTCTTAAACATTGTACACAGTCCCTGTGTCTACGCACTTGGAGGCTCTCTGCTGCATCAATGCTTAGATCGATTCTCCAGCATGACTGTTCTGGAACCTCAACAATTAGCCTTTAACTAGTGAGAAGATTTCTATATGAGCTGTAAGAGAGGCAAAATAAACCGTCTGTGCTGACTACCCTTCACAGCCTAGATAGAGACAAGGTGGGTGAGGTAATATGTTTTATTGAACCATCTTCGGTAGGTGAAAGAGAAAAGCTTTTAAGCCTCACCTGAAGCTGGAGGTCGCCTGAAGAAGAGTTCCGTGGAACTTGAAAGCTTGTCTATTTCACCAACAGAAGTTGGTCCAATAAAAGATATTACCTCACCCATCTTGTGTGTGTCTTCCTGGGTCAAACGTAGCTACAACAACACTGAAAACTTCATAGCCTAGTCACATCATATAACATTCTTTCTAGTCTACTAATCGCTCAAGAGGATGTTAAACAGTGGTTGTTAAAGGTAGACATTTTTAATCCAGCAGTTCCAGATAACTAGCACCCAAAAGTTTTAAAGGAGGTAGCTGAGGAGCTTGCAGAACCATTAACATTGATTTTAGGTCTTGGAATGCTGGGGAAGTTCCAGAAGACTGGAAGAAAGCTAACTTTGTGATTTAAGAACATAAGTATGGCCATACTGGGTCAGACCAATGATCCATCTAGCCCAGTATCCTGTCTTCCGACAGTGGCCAATGCCAAGTGCTTCAGAAGAAATGAACAGAACAGGTAATCATCAAGTGATGCATTCCCCACTTCTGACAAACAGAGGCTAGGGACACTTCAGAGCATGGTTTTGCATCCCTGCCCATCATGGCTAATAGCCATTAATGCACCTATCCTCCATGAACCTATCTAGTTCTTTTTGAACCCTGTTATAATCTTGGCCTTCACAACATCGTCTGGCAAGGAGTTCCATGGGTTGACTGTGTAGAAATACTTCCTTTTGTTCATTTTAAACCTGCTTCCTAATTTTTGTTTTGGTGACCTATAGTTCTTGTGTGATGAAAGAGAGTAAATAACACTTCCTTATTTACTTTCTCCACATCAGTCATGCTTTTGTAGCCCTCTATCATATCCCCCCTTAGTCGTCTCTTTTCCAAGCTGAAAAGTCCCAGTCTTATTAATCTCTCCTCATATGGAAGCTGTTCCATACCCCTAATTGTTTTTGTTGCCCTTTTCTGTACCTTTTCCAATTCCAATATATCATTTTTGAGATGGGGCGACCAGATCTGCTCGCAGTATTGAAGATGTGCCAAATATGGTGCCAGTATTTAAAAAGGGTAAATGGGACATTCTAGGTAATTATTGGCCACTCAGTCTGACATTGATTCTGGGCAAGATAATGGAGTGGATGATATGGGTCAATTAAAAAAGAATTAAAGGAGGGTGATATAATTCATGCTAATCAACATGGGTTTATGGCAAATAGATCCTGTGCTACTAACTTGATATCTTTTATGGATGAGATTGCAAGTTTGGTTGATAAAGGTAACTGTGTTGCCGTAATAGACTTTTGTAAGGCATTTGATTTGGTACTATATAACATTTTGTTTTAAAATTAAAACAATATAAAATTAACATGGTACATATTAAATGCAGTGGAAGCTGGCTAACTGATAGGTCTCAAAATATAATGGTAAATGGGGAATCGTTATTGAGCGGGTATGTTTCTAGTGGGGTCGTGCAGGGATCGATTCTTGGTCCTAAACTATTTTACATTTTTATTAATAGCCTGGAAGAAAACATAAAATCACTGAAAGTTTTCAGGTGACCCAAAAATTGAGGGAGTGGTAAATAATGAAGATGACAAATCGCTGATAGAGAGCAATCTGGATTGCTTGGTAAACTGGGCGCAAGCAAGCAATTAACATTTTAGTACGGCTAAATGTAAATGTATACGTCTAGTAACAAAGAATGTAAGCCATACTTACAGGATGGGGGACTCTATTGGGAAGCAATGACTGAAAAAAGATTTGGAGGTTGTGGTGGATAATCAGTTGAACATGAGCTCCCAATGTGACCTTGTGGCCAAAAAGGCTAGTGCAGTCCTTGGATGCATAAATGGGAATCTCAAGTAGAAGCAGAGAGGTTATTTTACCGCTGTATTTGGCATTGGTGTGATTGTACTGTCATACTATGTCCACAATTCCAGAAGGATGTTGATAAATTGGAAAGGGTTAAGAGAAGGGGCACAAGAATGATTAAAGGTTTTGAAAACATGCCTTGTGTAGTGATAGACTCAAAGAGCTCAATCTATTTAGTTTAAAAAAGACGAGGTTAAGGGATGACTAGATTACAGTTTATAAGTACCTACGTGGGGATCAAATATTTGATCATGGGCTCTTCAGCCTAGCAGAGAAAGACATAACCCGTTCCCATGACTGGAAGATGAAGCTAGACAAATTCAGACTGGAAATAAGGAATAAATTTTTACGTATAGTTTATCAACCAGTGGAACAATTTACCAAGGGTCTTGGTGGATTCTCCATCCCTGGCAATTTAAAAATCATGATTAGATGTTTTTCTGAAAGATAAGCTCTGGGAATTATTTTAGGGAAGTTCAGTGGCCTGTTAACAGGAAGTCAGATGATGATCATGGTGATCCTTTCTGCCCTTGGAAGCTATGAATCTAGTTATTTTTATTCCTACCCTTCCCTGCCCCAATCTCAGCACCGGTTTCTGTGGTTAGGACAATTTTTGCTTTTGCTCTCTAGGCCACTTTAACAGAAGCAGAGCCATGACTCTTACTGTTTATTTTAAAATATACGTACATATACTTGGATCCTTCTCAAAAATACACCGTATTTTGTTAACAGGTTAAGAGATTTGGGTTGTTAAAACTTGTTTCAAATTCATCTTTACAACTGATGCATCCCAGGAAAAATAACTTTAATCCTCCAGTACTTAAAAGGACACCAACTTAAAATATCATGTTCCTGGAAAAATATTTCACCTGCTACTTTTACAAGTAACAACTCAGATAACTGTAACTGGCAGCATGAGAAAAATATTCGTTTTAGTTTGTTTGCTTTATTTGACAGTGTTTTGGGGTTTTTTTTGCTTAGTCACTCTTGCTTTTTCTGTGTAAAGTCAGGTGAGTTTCCTCTGGGTGTGTAGGTTTTTCATGCAGTGACAGGGAAGAGGAAAACATTTTTTAAAATAAGAAAATGGGACTGTAAAATAACAAAAATTCAAAGGGGAACTTCAAGTTAGGTGTAAAATCTGAGACAAGTTTGAGTACATTTAAAAAAAAAATTGACTGATTTCACATTGAAGGTGTGTTCCTTTGTAATAAAAAGATCAAACTTCCAAACATTTTGTTCAGTGATAGTATGTACTATGAAGTCATATTGGGAACTCTGCCATTAGGGATTGGTGTTAACATAAAGATGCGTCATCTAACTGTGTCGGTGAAGTAGTTTGATTTCTTTCAGACAAGGATCCAGAATGACACTGGAGGATCTGAGGAACATCTGTTTTTTGGGTTTTTTTAAGCCTTTCCTGTCATTCTTTGATAGTCTGGTTTGCTCCCTCCTTGCTACAGAGTTCTTTGTGTGAATAACCAGAGAACGCTCCAGAGATCTTCCTGTTGATCTTTCTGCCTTTTCAGCTGCGGGAATCTTACCTCAACTTTTTAACCTTAAAAACTTGGTATGAGGGATTGGCAAAAGTTATGGGTTGTTTATTTGTAAAGTGCCTTGCTCATTCTTAATTGTGAGTTGCCAAGGTAACATGCGCATCTTGCTGTTGTTGTAGTAGTTTGGCAGTGTGATAGAATTGAGAACAAAGGGGGTGTCTACATAAGATAAACTGTGTACTCTGTCAAACTGAACCTAAAATATCTGGCAAGATCCGTGGATTCTGCAGCATTGTGGAAATTATGCAGCATATTTATTTTAAATTGTTTAAAGAGGTTTTTGATTAAATATGGAAACAAGTAATTTATAATGTAATTTAATATAAAAAATCTTTATATTATGCGAAACCCAGGGCATAACTTCATTGTAGAAGTTGTCAGGAGAGAAGCTGGTGATTCTGGGAGTTGAGTGAATCATGGTTGGAGTTTTTGACATCTGGGGAAGCGCTGGAGGTCGTTTGGGATTGTGGGATAAATATGTAGGTTAATGTTTCTGCTGAGTGATCAACAAAGAAATACACATATTGAATCTATTTCCCTAAGTTAAGTATCCTCTCACCTTCTTGTCAACTGTCTAAATTGGCCATCTTGATTATCACTGCAAAAGTATTTTTCTTCCTGCTGATAATAGCTCATCTTAATTAATTAGCCTCTTACACTCTGTATGGCAACTTCCACCTTCTCTGTATGTATATATGTATCTCCTTACTATATGTTCCAATCTATGCATCCAATGAAGTGGGCTGTAGTCAACGAAAGCTTATGCTGTAATAAATTTGTTAGTCTCTAAGGTGCCACAAGTACTCCTGTTCTTTTTGCGGATACAGACTAACACGACTGCTTCTCTGAAAGAAATAGCTAACATTAAACTGTCCTTCACCCCGAAAAAACCTGTTGCTGAACTTTTTTTTTCCAGATTCTTGAAAAAACAGCTTTTCCGAACAGCGTTGCTGTAGACATCTGTATGCACAGTCCATCTTGGAAGCCATTAATTAGAAAGTAGGAATTTCTTTGACTTTTTTACATTTTCAGTGTATTAATGTAACACTAGATCTTCAGTTTCAAGATCTTTTGTACCACAAACATTGATATTTTGTGTGGTTCATCTTGGGTCACCCTAGAGAACTGGACCTTACAAGTCTGCTACATTGTTTTAATAACAAGATACAAATATTTACATGTAGATACTTTGTGATCCCCAGGTAAATTATACCCCACCTCAACGTTGCATAATTAAATTAAAATTCTTTGTTTATATTGATAGTTTTTTAATTAATAGAGCCTCAATAGGCATATTTCTTTTATTTACTTTGTTCCAGAATGAACACAGTACAGTGCAGAGCTCTAATGTGTCTCCATAGCATTTTGTTAGTATCAGATGTGGATTGTCTTGGAGGAGCTTCAACACTTCAGTCACTTGCACAGCACCTCTCCCAGCTAGTTTTTTCTCAACCAGGTAAGTTAAAGGCCATAGTGATAAAGAAACTTAACTCAGAAGAGTTTGATTGCTTCTATTATAAATACATTTTATACATAGCATTTAATTTAATACTAGTTTATTACTAATCCCCTCCGCACTTCTTTCCAAATGCAAGAAAACCTGATGTTGGGAATATGCTGCCATGCACCAAAGCTATCTAAACCCCACGTAATCTATTTACCCAGGAAAGCTCTGATCAAATAAAGTTTTTGGAGTGTGTAGTATATGCAAGCACTAAAATATAAAGTGACTTAACCTGTGAGGGAGCCCCATCCTAACGTGAAACCACATCATCTGTATTTGGTCATCACTACCTGTGATGGTGACAGTTTTTTCCATTGATCACATAAGGCAAGCTATTGTCAGGGAGAACAGGACTTCTCCCGAGTATGTCTGAACAAATCTGAATTTGCGAGAATTCACTTCTCTGAAATGACATGTCACCAGCATTATAATTCAGGTTAGGCACCACAGGAAACTCGTCCCAAAGTGATTTCCAAAGCTGAAACAAACTCTAGTATTTGCATACTTATCAAAATAGGAAATATAACAGGCCTCTCTTTCTCCAGGGCATAAGTTATGTGTGTATTTTTTGTGTACCACTCTTGAAAATGTATATCTCTAATAAATTTAATCATCTGCCCCAAACATTTTACGTTTAGGACTAAACATCAAAGCTGCTTATCAAATTTCCTGGAATGATGATGATTTAATTTGAATGAAGATGATAAACCTGTTGGACAATGTTCTTTTAAAACAGCACTGTTGTGGAGTAGCAAACTTATCCCTGTCTCTAAAAAGCTTCTGTGTTAATTCCACTGAGAGATATTGTGAAGATTTTCCAGTTACTAATGCTGCTTTCAGACTGAGAGGTGACCAGCTGATAAGCAAGCATGCTGGAAATTAATAGTTTAAGGGCCCATCTACACTACAAGAACAGCATTAGCCCATGATTCTCTGCTGTGGATAAGAGTGTCTGATGACAGATGCTCCTAGCTGTAGCAGATAATCATGCTAACACACAATTATTGTTGACAGGCCTAGAAACACTGTAGTGAATTATGTGGACTACTGGTATAAGTAGCTGTTCAAAGCTCTAGTCTCCTAACTGGGATAGGAATCTGTAAGGTGCCACAGCAGTTTTTACTCTTGCAAAAGCCTGTAAATAGCAACAAAAGCACATTGGGGAGAATGAAAAGTGTTAAAATACAGAACAATATGCATGCAAGAAGATGGTTGGTATTGGGGAACAGTTGAATATTCAAAATTTTGTGGGCACAGGTTGAGTCTTAGGTTTCCAGGGTTTACTGCATGCCAGGGGGAAACTAACAGGTGAACAAACATGTTCTGTGCGTTAACTGGGGAGATATTAATATTCTGGGTGCATGTTGGAGCTCAGAGTCCCAGGAAAAAGACTGGATGTCTTATAAATCTGCTTAAGAGAGCTAGGAATTGAGTTTTAAAATACGCCCTTAGCTCCTTTGCAGTGCTCCTCTTAGTGCTCCAGTGGGGCTTATGGTCTGAAATATTGTTGTGGGACACTTGTGCTGAATTTTCAGTTTGGCCTTAAATAGGCCTCTCTTTTTGCGTGCATAATTGTACACCTATATGTTATGTCACTTAGAAGTTCTAGTCCTGGATTGTTTGGGAAAACTAGGACTTTAGACATCTGTGGCATAAGTTGTAGGTACAAATACACTTCTACCCCGATATAACACGGTCCTCGGGAGACAAAAAATCTCACCGCGTTTATAGGTGAGACTGCATTATATGGAACTTGCTTTGGCCCCACCTGTTCTTTGTTCCCTGACCGCCCTCTCCAGAGACCCCCATCCCTAATCACCCCCAGGACCCGATCGTATTCCCCCTTCCCTCCCCTCCCCCCCACTGCTCCAACCCCTATCCACACCTCCTGCCCCCTGACAGGCACTCACCGGCAGCCCCGGGAAGCGGAGCAACACGGCCCCAGCTCACTCCACTCCGCCACGTCCCAGCCGTGGCGCTCCGCTTCCCGCCACTGGTGAGTGCGGGGAGGTTGGGGAAAGGACGCCCTCCGCACTCACCGGCAGCGGGAAGCGGAGCGACGCAGCCCCAGCCTGCTCCGTTTTCCTTGCCCCAGCCATGTCACTGCGGGGGAGGGGGCAGTTGGGGAAAGGTCCCGCATTCACCTGTGGTGGGAAACGGAGCGCCACACTGGGAACTGGCAGAGTGGAGCAGTCTTGGGCCAGGCTGCTCCGCTTCCGCTGCTACCGGTGAGTGTGGGGGGAATCCCTTCCCCCAAGCCCCCTCCCCTGAGCGACACAGCTGGGGCCGGGGCGAGGAAAGCAGAGCAGGCTACTCCCAGCCCCCGGCTAATCTTCCGGGCCACTCAAAAGTGCCCCCTCCCTCCCACAGCTCCTGCCTCCCAGGCCCTGGGGGGAGAGCACCTGACCGCCCCCAAGACCTCTGCCCCTTATCCAACGCCCCGGCCCAGAACCCTTAACACACTGCTCAGAGCAGCGTGTTGGAGCTTTACCGCGTTGTATGCGAACCTGCGTTATATTGGGTTGCGTTATATCGGGGTAGAGGTGTATGAACATGAAATTGTTGGCAGTTTCCACCTACAAAGCTAGAGGCCCAGTTTCTGAAAATCTAGGTTTTAACATAGAGCAGCACCAATAGATGTGGAATAGAAGGAAATTTTTCTCTGCTCTCAGTGCAGAAAGTCTTTAAAATGATTTGAAGTTTGTTCTGACTCTTTGGCTTTGTGTTTATTTTTGAGCAGAACTTCCTACACACACTGAATTCCTGGAAGCCATAACTAGTGCTATGAGGGCTCTCTTGCAAACAATGGCATCAAAGAATATATCTCAGGTGAGAGATTTTTCTACCAAACGTTGGGCATTCTGGTAGATCGAGGTACAGTAAATTTACATCAGATTGTACTTGAATGGTTTTGAAAACAAACCAATCTTTAAAGAGTGCTAGATTCTTGTAACTTGATGTTTAATGCTTTAAGCATTGTGACAATGCTTATTAACACTGCTGGAATTGTAGGTTTAACAAAATTCATCCTAATTTTTCTCATAGATAAATAAGGTTTGCTGAAAATAATATGCTCCTGCAGCAGGGGTGGGCAAACTTTTAGGCCTGAGGGCCACATCTGGATATGGAAATTGTATGGCGGGCTATGAATGCTCACAAAATTGGGAGGTGGGGAGAGGATGAGGAGATTAGGGTGCGGGAGGAGGCTCTGGTCTTGGGCAGGAGGTTGGAGTGCGGGGGAGGCGGGCGGATGAGGGCTCCAGCTGGAGGTGCAGGCTTTGATGTGGGGCCATGGATGAGGGGTTTGGAGTACAGGAGGGGGCTCTGGGCTGGGATTGAGGGTTTTGGAGAGCAGGAGGGGGATCAGGGTTGGGGCTCAGTGGTGCAGGCTTCAGATGGCCATACCTCAAGCAGCTCCCAGAAGCAGCGGCATGTCTCCCCGTTGGCTCCTATGCTGAGGCGCAGCCAGGTGGGTCTGCGTGTTGGCCTGTCTGCAGGCGCTGCCCCCACAGTTCTCATTGGCCATGGTTCCCAGCCTATGGGAGCTGTGGGGGTGGGGGCAGTATGCAGAGCCCTCTGGCTACCCCTGTGTGTAGGAGCCGGAGGGGGGACATGCCGGCCGCTTCCCAGGAGCCGCACGGAGCCACGGCACGTGCGGAGCAGGGCAAGCCCCCGACCCAGCTTCCCAGCAGGACCTCGAGGACTGGATTAAAAGGTCTTGATGGGCCGGATGTGGACCCTGGGCCATAGTTTGCCCACCCCTGTCCTAGAAGAAACCTTTCATGCTAATTCTGAGCCTGGTGGTTATTTCATATACATATTTAAAGAAAAACAGTTGGGCTAACTTTTTCAAAAACAAATGTAAAACCGAAGCTGTATGTGTCTGTGCAGCAGCCACAGTTTTTAATTTTTGTGTGCTAAACTACCAAGGCTAGTGGTGGATTCTTTCTTGCTTGATAGCTTCAAGGCTGTATGCCTTTCTAAAAGATGTACTTTAACCGTACAAGTTATTGGTTCATTATAGCGGTTACTGGGGGAAATGTGATATTCTTGTCAGACTAGATGACCTAATGGTCCTTTCTGGCTTTAAATGCTATGAATTTATGAATAAAGAGTTTCTGTAGTGTTTATTAATGGCTTAGAAGGAGTTATTCAAATATTTCAGGTAAATATGTGGCTTTTGGTTTAGGGCTTTTTACCTACAGAGACATGACAATGAGTCTTGAGCCTTTCTGGAGGAAACTCCTGAAGGAGTAAAAGGATAGTTTAATAATCTCCATGCTGATTCCATCTTCAGTCTTAACTTTTTTCATAATATACTGATGCTACTTATCTGCTATAGGTTTGTCTGTCTTATATAGACGCAAATGACCTAAAGATTTTTCTTTGAAATAGTGTTTCTCTGGAAATTTAAATTTGTCTGACATTTACTTTTCCCTTTTTTTTAAATAGTGTATGACTCCTGAGCAGCTGATGACTTTATGTGAAGCAGGTATTCATAGCAGTAATATCAGTGTTAGAGTAAATGTAGTTAGCATCCTGGGAATTGCTGGCAGCGTGCTGGCAAAAGTAGAAGATACAGCTGAAACACTAAAGGTAAAAAATACCTTGGTAGCAACCCCTAAACTGCTTTAGTGGAAATTACTTGCCATTATTTTATAATGCCATGTTTTTAAAAATAAGTATCTCTTTTCAGATGATTGGAAAATTTCTTCTTGAGGTTGCTATGAAGGATTCTTCTCTTGTGGTAGCCGGAGAAGCTCTGGATGCTCTCTTTGATGTTTTTGCAGATGGGAAAGAGGCTGAAAAAGCAGCAGTTCAGATTAAATTGCTCCCTGCACTGAAAGAATTCCAGCCAGTCTTCAAAATGAGGGTAGGCATCTCACAAATAGTAACCAGTCCAAGGCCTCAAAACACAGTGCAAGTTAACACTTGAGATTAGTTTAGCTGCTTGTACTACCAGGAATTTTATGTGAAATATGCCCACATGATTTTAAACAATTCAGTGCATAGAAGAGAGCACAAAAACAAACCTCACTTACTGTTAGTATGCTTTAGATGGAAAGAAGAGTTCCTTTCTTGACCGTCAATTTAACCAGGGGTATAAAGAAATAATCCCATATTTACTACGAGGCACCTTTGGTGTCTAAGTTATTGTCGATCTTTTTCTGAAATTCTGGTAAGTTGATTCTGCCAATTCCTCCATGGGTAGAGAGGGCCAAACATGGTTAACCTTTAGAGAGGAGAGAGGAAATCCTCTTCTGAAACTAGTTTGACTTCTTGGTTTTAATTTGCATGGGTGTCCAGATGTGTATATATTTATCCTGTTGCTGCTTAGTTAAGATAGTCTTAACCAGAATCCTTTTACTTGTAAGTGAAATTATACAAATGAAACTTCCGATCTCTCAAATTATTATTTTTTTCCTTTAAAAGGGGGTAAATTTTCAAAGCATTGTGTTACTTTAGCCAGGTGACACCCAGTAGGCTAAAAGCTCCAATATACTTTTAAAATAGATACCTTTTTATTTCTATAGTTTATTGCTGGATGGCCTAATATCTTTTAGCCCATCATTCTAGGGCACACCAAATTCGCGGCTGTCATACTCCACCCAATTGACCCTTCATTAAATGTGTGGGTGTTCTGCACTTCATTTTATTTCTGAGTGCAGTGCTAGGTGTTTTCCCTAAAATATCTACAGAGGATAAATACATGTTTATACATAAATACAGATTTAACTCTGAAGTCGGATACCAATAATAGTACTGGTCAGATATCTGGCAATGATGTGCTGTGAATTTACTGTTTTTGAATAATTGAAAGGCAGGAGCATCATATCCTGCCAGAGGATATCAGAGGAGTGCTTGGCTGTCCTAATCTGAAAAGCTGCCTTCTCAATTGTGGGGGTGTGTGTGTGTGTATATAATTTTTTTTTTTTATTGCAGATGCGGAAAGAAGGAAAAGGACAGTACAGTACAGATCAGTTGTGTGTTCTTGACAATGTGAAAATGAATTTGAGAAGATTCATTGCCTATCAAGAGAAATTAGGGGGGGAAAAGACTACTTGAAACAGACTTTAAATTAAGGTTTTCTTTATTGATTGTCAAATATGTAAGTTTTGAATTCTAGAATTTTGGGGAGAGGGAGTTGTTTTTCTGTTAACTTTGCATTTCTTACATTATGTATATTTTATACTCTCTGGGAAGATGCAATATTAAAGCTGGATTCAGCATATTAAAGTATTGCATAACTTTGAAATTTCATGTTAATGCTTGTAAGAAATGGTGTTGCAATCTTGAGATATGTAAATACAGTTTACTCTCATTGTGTGGAAACCTTCATATACCCTGGCACAAAATTATACCACAAGGAATTAGTTGAAAAAATAAAATCACAGTTACCTACAAAGTTGAGAAAACCCATAAAAAGCCGAGATTTTTTTTTCAGATGATCTAAGTAGCGGCTAAATGCCTAAGAAAGTTAATGTGTCCTGTCAGCTGTGTTCAAAATTGAAAGGGCAGCTTTGGCAAGTTTCCTGAGCAAAGTATGATAAGTACATAGATTGTGATGAGCATTTGGACTTTTTTTTGTCCTCCGAGGCTTATCAAAGAAGCAGCTATGTCAAATTCACTTTCATCCAGCATAATAAATTCTTATATGACAGGTAATTATTGTGGAAGTTAGTTTAGAAGAAACCCACAAAAGATATTTGGCCTGATTTTTACTTCATTTTGTGGATGTTCAGCTTTCTGAAAATCAGTTCAATAGGCTTTACTTCCCTTCTGTAGATCCTACATTAAGGTAAAGTTTGGATTCGGGGAAGTAATACACCTAATAAAAAATTCAGCTATTTTTGTACTGAAATGTGATATAAAAAAGATTTTTATAAAAATTGTTGAACTGATATCTACTCAAATGTGTTTGTTGGAGATTTTAAACTGAAATGCCTGTAAAATACATTACCTATTTTTGAAGAAGTGTCACTGATTATGGATGCATAAAGACAAAGATGGACTTTTATATATGAAAATTTTTTATTAATTTCTTCAAATGTATTTGTTTAATTCATGAAAACGAAAGTATCTCAAATACATGATGTAGAAAAATAAGTTTAGGGGATGTGTGTGGCTTTGGAGAACTGGGAATGCAGACATTACATCTAAAAACCAATCAGTTTTATTCATTATGTGAGGTGGGGCGAGATTCAAAGACCAATAAAATTGGGAAGAATTGAACACTTTAAAGATGTCAAATATTGTATAAAATTTTTGGAGGGTGGGGGGGTATTTTTAGAGCTTGCCTGTTAAGCCTTGTTGAATGATTGAAACGGAATATTTGAAGACTTTAGTGTTCTGATGCTATTGTGCCAGTCCACAGAGATTTTAGTAGCTAACACTAAAATGGATTCTTCTAAATATTTTAACTCTAATGATCAGATTTTTACCCCTGTCAGCCTAGGAGTTTTTACCAGATTCCAGGAATGGATGTATTTTGCTTTATTGTTCAGTGTCCTAGTCCCAGTGAGGAGAAGAAAAAATATATTAATTCCTCTGGAAGAGGAGATTTTATTAATGGCTTCTGTGTGGTTTTCTTTTTTGGACAATGTTGAGTTTGTCCACAGGAATGATTTGTATATTTACAAAGTGTGAACTAGCAGACTTTTCTTAATAAAATATTTTTTGCAGTAAAAGTTAGAGAAATTAGTGTTGAAAAATTAACTTGGTGGTATTCTTCAAGAATGCTTTAGTTCAAACAGGAATTAATTCGGGAAAGACCTGTGTTATGCAGGTCGTCATTCTGCATCCTACAACTCAGATACCTCTGTGCTAGTCCCCTCCTGTCTGCAGTTTCTGCAGGCAGTGAGAAGCTGTAGCACAACCCATGCTATCCATGCCCCTTCTCCAGCCTTCTGCCAGATCTTCTGCTTCTGCAAAAGCAGTCAAGTGCCTGTTCACTTGGCTCCTGATCTTTCTTTCCATTTTGTTTGGCAGTAGCATGCAGCCTTTCTTTCTTCTCTCTCTTCTGATTCAGATATTGAGCTGTGCAAATACGGAGCTAAATCCAAGCAGTGTTCTGTTTGTGAGGGCAGCTTTTAAAGGCTCTTTGGAAAACTAATTATGCCCTGCCTGTTCTCAGCCAGTTGACACTTGCACTGAATTGGGTAGGCATGTTGGGTATTGTCTTCCCCCCCCACCCTCCACTCAAGAAGCCATGACTTCAGCACAGAAAAGCCCAATCTGGAGACTTTGAGCAGAACAAAAAGGAAAAGAAAAGATATAATAATAAAAACTAAAAGATATTTTTCCTCTGACTCTGACACCTTATCCCCTACTGAGGAAGGGGAGCTCTTGGGTTCAGATTCTGAGTAGGACATTCAAAAGATGCAACGAAAGTTTTTTTCCCCCTTGAGATCATAGAATCCTAGGGATAGAAGGGACTGCAAATGTCATCTAGTCTAACCTTCCTGTTTGAAACCACGTGCATCCACAGTGTAGATCCAGCCTGAGCAGGCACTAGAGGACAAGCCCAAAGGCAGATACCTACCTTGTAAATCCTTGCTTGAGACAGAAATCCTGCTGCACCCATCCTTTTGTGGATGTAATCAGAGAGGAATGGGAAACCCAGATAAGGGTAAATGCATAAGCAGGCATGCACTTAGATATTACAAGTTGCAATAGCAAAAAAATGCCATTATAAGCATGCCAAAGGTCAATGCTGTAGTGGTATCTCTAGCAAAATATAGGGTAATCCCATTTGAAAGGGATTCTTTCCCAAAAATCCAACTGATAGAAATGTGGAAGACACTGTCAGAATGGTCTTTTCAGCTTCTTTGGCCATCCATAGAGCATCCCTGATGGCTACGTTCTTTGCAAAAGCCAGTGTCCTGACTTGATACCCCTAAAGCCATGAAGGACAGAGACTATCCTGATTTTCTGTCTACACTTAAGAAAATTTCTCTAGCAACAGCTTTTAGAGGCAGATGCCACAATGCATGCAATGTGATTTTTCATCCAGAGCCATGGATACAACTCATCAACCAAATGCAACATCTGGCTTTGCTCCTGGAAGGTTGATGTTTGCTCCAACAAATTCTGTGATCATCTAAATTCACAGGCTTTCTCCTCTTTGGGTAAAAACTAGACAAAATCGTGGCAGAAAGAGCTGCTAAACTGACACAGTCGTTCCCCTCCCCTTCCCACTCACTACTTTGAGAAGGGACGACAAACCCAGCAACAGACAAAGATGCTCCTTCCGTCTGCCTCACAAATGTACCAGAGGAAAGAGAGCAGGTATACTGGGGAAATCCCTGGAACTGGGGATCAAGTGAAAAATCCAGAGTGGATCCACCGTCTCTTAAGAGCCCACTATGACAACAAACGATCATGCCTCCTCCCAGGCCTGAATCTAGGAGGTGGAATTTCCCACTTCTCAGGGCAGGTCTACACTAGCAGCGCTACATTGGTGCAGCTGCACCGCTGAAGCACATCTGGTGAAGACACTCTATGCTGACGGGAGAGCACTTTCCCGTCAGCATAAATACTCCACCTCCACAAGAGGCAGAAGCTATGTCAGCAGGAGAGTGTCTCCTGCCAGCATAGTGCCAGTGTGGACAGCACTTAGGTCGCTTTAACTTGGATCGCTCAGGTGGATGTCTTTTTCAGACCCCTGAGCGACATAAGTTAGATTGACTTAAGTGGTAGCATAGACCTGCCGTGAGGAGAATGGTCTCAGTCAACCAGAGACAGGTGGCTGAGAGAGGTAGTGAGTTGTAAATACTCCCTTGAACTCAGGGCCCTGTGCTATTTCTTTTTCATCCAATCCCCTTTCTTGAGTGACCCCATTCAATGTGAGTTGGTGTTAAACAAAATCTCGCATCCTTTTCATAACACAAGAACTAGAGGTCACCAAATGAAATTAATATGCAGCAGGTTTAAAACAAAGGAAGTATTTTTTCACACAACACACAGTCAACCTGCGGAACTCCTTGCCAGGGGATGTTGTAAAGGCCAAGACTATAACAGCGTTCAAAAAGAACTAGGTAAGTTCATGGAGGATAGGTCCATCAATGGCTATTAGGATGGGCAGAGATGGTGTCCCTAGCCTCTGTTTGCCAGAAGCTGGGAATGGATGATGGATCACTTCATGATACCTGCTCTGTTCATTCCCTCTGGGGCACCTGGCATTGGCCACTGTCGGGACACAGGATACTGGGCTAGATGGACCTTTGGTCTGACCCAGTATGGCCGTTCTTCTGTTCTTATCTCCTGAACATAGGAGCAATAGTAAGGATTCCCTCAGAAGAAAGATTCTTAGGACTGCTTCATTTTCTTCATTGTCCAGAAGCAAATAGGGGGTGATGGGTATCAGAGCCTTCCTGGATCTCAAATGGCTCAACAACTAGATGAAGAAAATGGGATGGAGAGACTAGCATCCCTGTCCCAAGGGACTTCCTCATTTCTGTGGACTTAGCAGATACATATCTCCACATTCCCATAAAATCATGCCACCACAGACAGCTTAGATTTGCATATGGCACAGTTCACTACCAATACTAAATGCTCCTATTTTGCATTTTCATCCTCCAGGGTCTTTGCCAAGATAGGCAGGCTCAGATTTCACAGTAGTCACTTGTATCCCTTCCTAGATGACATCCTGATCAGAGCTCCAACCCAAGTAATATTGCACAGTGCCAAAATCAAGATGCTAGATTTGCTTCAAGCACATGGATTTGTGATAAACACCAGGAATTGCTGCTTGACTCACTCCTCAAAAATAGCTCATATGGGAGTGGAAATAGACACTTTTGTGGTAAAGGTGTACCCATCACTGGTCGATTCCACAAGATCCGGAACCTGATATCCATGTTGGTAAAGTGTACAAGGCTGACTGTAGCTCATTGTCTGCAGCTACTTGGCCTCTTGTGTTTGTGTTCAGGAATCACCTCATGAGCAAGTTCCCATATCAGGTGCATTTAGGCCTTTCTCCTGAGACTATGGAACTGGTCACTGGAAAGCATGGTAATGGTTGCGAACTAGGTGCTGATCTCTCTGTAGTAGTGGACAATCACACAGCACATCTGCAAGGGTCTTCCTATAGGCCTTCCAGACCAGGATGTACAATCAGTGCCAGCCTGACAGGAAGGGGAGTGCACCTGGGGCACAGGAACTGTGCAAGGTGCCTGGAAACCCAGGGAAAGTTACCATAGCAGCATCTTGTTGGAGCTCAGAGCTGTCAAACTAGCCCTACAGATGTTCCAGAACTACCTAAAGGGTGAATGTGTTCTGGTCCAATCCAGCAGCAGGATCACTGTGGTGTATATCAACAACCAAAGGGAGAACAAGGAGTGTAACTCTACACACACAAGTGATGGAGATAATGGAATGGGCAGAGAGGACTCTCCCTTCCATGAGAGTAATACAAATGAAAGGAGAGCTGAAACAAAAGGCAGACTGGCTCAGGTGGTGCAGTCAACAACTCGAATGATGTCTGATTCAGGGGGTCTTCACTCTGATTTCATAGGAGTGCAGTCTTCCAGCAGCTGACCAGGTTGCCAATCATAAGAAGAAAAACTGGGTAAAGAACTTCACTGTGGAAGCAGACCCCAAATCCCTGGAAAGGGATCCTCTTCACACAGATGGTCACAAGGCCTGCCCGTTCCCCTTCTGGGGAAGGTGGGTGATCCAGAGGATAAAGTGAGAAGAAGCAAAGGCGATAGTGTGAGTTCCGCACTGGCTAAGGATACCATGGTTCTCTGAACTGACGTTGGAACTATCATTGCAGCTGCCGTTGAGACCAGACATCTTTTACCCAGGCCCGTTCCTCCATCCAGACCCATCCAAAGACTGGCTACAACCAATAGCCTGGCTATTGAAAGGGAAGCGTTAGCTCGGACTGTCTTCCAAAGTGATTGGAACTTTACTCTCCTGCAGGCGAACTTCTACACTAACAGCCTACTTCTCCATCTGGACTAGGTTTAGCTTATGGTGTTGAGAACACCCAAAATCCCATGGATCCTGCTATCCCAGTTATCCTGGATTTTTCTTCAGGAAGCCATAGACAAGGGATTTCAGCCCAGCTCCGTAGCATATCAGATGTCATCTGTAAGTAGCGTCCTATTTATAAGACCTCCGGTTCCTTGACAGAGAACCCTCAGGTATCCAGATTTCTTAGAGCAGTCAGGCTGGCTAAACCTGTGATTAGACCAAACTTTCCTAGTGTGACCTACCACTGGTGTTAAAAGCCCTAACAACTTACCCTTTTGAGTCACTGACACATCTTCAGTCTACCTATCCTAAAAAAACCATTTTTCTGGTCGCCATCACGTCTGCTACACGAATCTCTGAACTGGCAGCTTATCTATGCAGGAATCCCTCTGTGTGTTCCATGACACGGTGGTGCTAAAAATCCCAGAATCGATCTTGCCCACAGGGAATTAATTTTTCCATGCCTCACAGGAGATCATCCTCCATTCTGTCCAAAGCAACAGCCCCAACAGAAAAGCTGTAGCACATTTTAGATGTTTGAAGAGCACTGAAGAGCTGTCAAGCACACCAACAAAATGACCAGGCTCCTTGTTTGTTTCCTTTCATTCAAAGTGCCACGGGCTCAGGGTATCCAAGCTCTCACTAGATAGATAGATCAAGCTATACATTGTGGGGCTTATAAAGCATTAGGTGCTTCTCTACTAGGTGGCATCAAGGCACACACCACAAAATCTATGGCGACCTTGTGGGCAGAAAGAGCTTGCGGTTCCACCACAGAAGTCTGTGGATCAGCAACATGGTGATCGGTTAACACCTTTATTAGATACTATAAAATGGCCTTTCTGTCCTGTGCAGAAACCTCGTTTAGCAGAAGGTGCTGCAGGCAGTGATCTAGTAATAGCACTTCCATTTGGGGCAATTAACTCTAGGGGCTTGTGACACAGAGGCCCATTGGTGCTAACTGGCAGAAGGCTCACTGTTCTTTGCAAGCAGCTCCTGTCTCAGACCTGACAAACTCACTGCACCTGTTACACCACTTTCATGGTATTTATCCATGAAGGGTAGTATGTGAGGTCTGCTGAAAGCTTGTAACTTATTGATACCCATAATCATTGCAAGATGTGTGTATGGGTAATATTTAAGGAATAATGTAACTATTTTGACAATTATGCCTGCATGGTCTTGGAGTGCAAGTGAGTCACCAGGGAGTTGTATGTCTTGGTGATGGTCTGTTCAAGCAGGAGGGGATTATATAATGTATTGTTTAATTGCCTACTGTTGCAACAACACAGTAGAGTCAATGGAAAAACATCAGAGATATACTATACCCATGGAAACCACTTGGAAGTGAAGAAGAACAGTATGACAGTGAGGGGATCGCCCTGTCTGTGAGTAAGGACAAAAGGCTGAGTCAGTATATCATGGGGTGGAAAAAGACACTCGAGCCATTTGCTGATTAGGCACCTTGAAACAGTGGGGTGCTTCATGAAAGACTGCCCTGGCTCCTTGGGGCCAGCAAACACTAGTGAAGTTTGGGGTGAGAATCTATTTGAATCTCTATTCTTAAAATACATTTCCTTTTGTTTTATTATGGTTGAACTCAGGTGTTGTGTGTGATGCAGGAGTGGTCTAAGGTAAAACTGGCTAACTGGAGTGAATTGTTCCTTTGAGAATAGAAGATCTGGGACTTCTGGAAAGAACAGGGCCTGGACACACCAAAGGGACACTTTGAAGGGACTCTGTAGCTAGGGTGCATCTCTTGTCAACAGTCAAGACTGGTATAGCTCAGAAGAGAGTGCTTGAATGGTTGACAGGCTGGTTGTGTTAGGGAGCTAACATTCAGCTGGCACAGACAAGATTCCCTCAGGCTACAGGACAGTGGCAACAAGGTACCCTGAGAAACATCAGCTTTGGGTGCCCTGAGAAACATCACAGGGCTCTTCCCTATCTCATTCTGTTTTTCTTATCCATCCCTACTTCTGTTCAGTGCTTGCTGCTTCCCATAACTATCATAATAGTGGGAGATGCTGAGCTTGCAAAATGGTAAATTTCTTACCAGATAATTTCCTTCCTGCTGGAAGTATCTTCCACAATTCTACCCTCTCTGGATGGCTTAATAGCCAAGGAACAGTATTTAATTTGGTAGTTACACTTGTAGGCCATAGCCTACTGTACATAATTTATTACTTGGCATTGAAGTTATTGTTACTAATCACATTGTATGACTTTTTACACAGTTTTGTAATGAATCATGTGGCAGCAGGCCAGAGAAGAGGGGCTTGGCTAGCATTGGCTGTGCTATAGGTTTGAACTGCCTCCAGAACCCGCAGATAGGGAAATAGCCAATATGTATCAGAATTATGGGAGATGTTGCTAGCAGAAAGGAAATTGAGTAAGAAATCTTACTTTCGAGATCATCACAGTGGCCCCGTCTAGCCTTATCTATAAATCTGTTTATAGGCCCCAGCCTTTAAGATAATGCAACTTTGGCCACAAGCCCAGACCCATTTTCTGCCAGGGACTTTGGTTGATGAGCTCCATGCATACAGAAACCCCATCAGGTTACATGGTGCCCAACTGCCTCGGTTTCTTCCACGGTCAGCTGGCTGCAATAGCACGGACAGCAAATTCTTGCCTAATTTTTGTCCCTACCCTTGGTGCTAGGTTTTGGTTTTGCAGTTCTTAGCTTAACTGTTACTGGGTTTTCAGGTTTTTGTTTTTTCAGCATCTTTCTGTCATTTAAGCCTAGCAGCCTGTTGTGGCCTTTTCAAGGCTTGATTATGGCTGAGCCTGAAGAATTCATGAGGGAAGAGTGTTACTGAGTTCTTGCCTGGCCTGCGCTGTCCTGTCTTCTACAGTCTGTGAAGATAGAAAGGGTCATTTCAAACTTAAGAGGCTTTGTCTTCAGGAGCTGGTACCCTGGATATTTAGGGCATTGACAAGTAAGATCTGATAGGCTTAAACTGTAGGATGCTAAATCAGCCTTGGTAACTGTCCATACTGTGTAAAAGCCCTTAGACATGGAAAATTACATGGCCCTTACAGACCCTAGGATAGCAAAAAGTTAATTGCCTGTGGTCCATGAACATTCCCTTTAGAGCCAAAACAACCTACCAGTATTATTCCCAAAACCCCATGGTCATCTGGGGAGGTCAGGTTACACACCTCAGATGTGAACAAGGTGCTTAGCTCTTTCTTAGCCCTGTAGTGTAGACCTGCCCTAAGTCGACCTAAGTTACACATCTCCAGCTACGTGAATAACATAGCTGGAGTCGATGTACCGTAGGTCGACTAATTGCGGTGTCTGCACCACTCTGGGTCAATGGGAGACTCTCCCATCGACTTACCTTCTGCTTCTCGTTCCGATGGAGTACTGAAGTCAACAGGAGAGTGATCAGTCATTGATTTAGCGGGTCTTCACTAGACCTGCTAAATTGACCCCTGCGGGACTGATTGCTGCGCTTAGATCCCCTGGTAAGTAGAGAGAAGCTATTAGGTGGGAGTGAATTCCTCAGGAACTCAGAAACTCCTAGATTGTTTGTAACATGATAGTATCCAGAAGTGTTATGGGTTAGGTGGTGTGGCTGCAGCATCAGGATTCCAGGCATATTCAGCTAATGGCAGGTCTCCGTGGCCAGCTGTTAAAATTAATTAATTAATCAAAAATCACATTCCATGTATAATAACATGTAGATCAGCTCCATGTTGTTGTTTTCAGATTTTACAAAACACTCCCTCCTTGTCTTGGCATCAAAGTCTGGTGTTCAGGTCGGAAGGGCAGTTTTATATTGTTTACTCATTGACTCACCTTCAAATTTAGCACTCTTTGCTAATCTCCCAAAGGTGGGGCTCTGGGAAGGCAATTCTTTGAAAGATTACTACTAAGTGATGTTCCTGTGTCTGTTGCTCCCACTGATCTGCACCTCCTCCTTTCTCTGTTAGAATATAATTTACAGACTAGTTGGAAAGGAGCTGAGGCAGTTGGAAGCCATTCCCCTTCCTAGCCTCCCAGAGGTTTCCATGCAGGTGGGGTTTCATGCACCAACAGTAACTGTTAGCAATTGTTCTGGGCTCACGACCAGAGAGAAGCCCATCTCATAGGTGAACTTCAGTTATTTGGTGTGTAACTTCCTCTTCAGACTGCTGAAGATGGTTTCTGTCATTTAACAGCATTAGACACAAATAAAAAGAAGTAAAATGTATCTAGTTCTGTTTGATTTAATTTTACAATAATAGGCAGGGGAGGTGCTGGATGAATATCTAATGTCACTGATGTTAGAAATACTGTAAAGATGATAAAATATAAGAAGGCCAAGTGTTCACTTGGTGAACTTTAATGACAGCCTTTTCAGAGGTAATCTTACTATTAAATATCCAGACTGAAAATCCACTGATTGATTGGACTTGTGATAAAATAAGGAAATTAGATAATGTTTCCAATTTATCTGAGTGGAAAAAGGAAACGCTAATGAAACTCTCATGCCTCCGACGAAGTGGGTATTCACCCACGAAAGCTTATGCTCCAATATGTCTGTTAGTCTATAAGGTGCCACAGGACTCTTTGCCGCTTCTAATAATTGAAAATTGTTAGTTGGGGTACCTATCATCTCAGTTTAACTTGGGTTTATGTTTATTTCTTCTCTGAGCATGGCATTTAGTCAGTGAGCAATCTTCCATATTGTACATGACTGCATTATCAGGACTAAATGTTAAAACAGTTTTGTAGTTACATCCATACGTCAGTTAATTTCAGATTGATATTTAATCAGTTTGGCTTGGATAATATCTGAAAGAAAAATATCTAGAATTGTTACTCCCTTGTTTTGATTAGTCTGTGTCACAGCTCATGGCAGAATTGCACTGAAAAGTTTAAAGCCTTTTACTATATGGGGTTAATTAATGTGCATGCAATTTCTGTTCCTCATCCCATAAGGCTCTGTTCAGATATACTGTTATAAGAAATTAGTATTAAATGCATTATTTACAGCCTCTTTAACCCTTCCTTTGCCTCAAAGTTAAGCTTTAACCACTTGAAAAAGATGTTTTTTAACTTCGGAGGTAGGAGTTTGGAGTCTGTGTCCCTGAGATTGTGTTATGTATGTCTTGCTTCTAACCTCTTTTATCTCTGCATTTATTCACCCACCCTTCTCTCTTTCTCTCTCTGATTCACATAATTGTCACTGCTTGGTATTTACTTTTCAGATACTTCTTCACTTAGTTGGTGGAGGAACATCAACCAAAGTAAGAAGAACAGGAGTACGTGTGGCACATTAGAGACTAACACATTTATTAGCGCATAAGCTTTCATTTTACTTATCAAATGTATTCATTCCTGTGTAGCTATGGCTGAACCATGTTTTTAAATTCTTAAGAGCCGCCATCACCCCTATGAAAGTGTGCTCCTTTCTGAGGTGAGCTTGTGTTCATTTGGGGTTAAAGAGCAGCAAGGCGTGTGAGTTTTCTGAGCCTGGAGTTTGGATTTTAAGTTGTGGCACCCCTGTTCTCACTTTGGCCTCAGCAGTTGTTTAGAGAGACCTGCTTTAGCAATGCAAATATTTCCTAGAAGTGCCCACGATTCAGATGTTAAAGATGCTGAACTCTATCTTATGTCTTAGAAGTTTGATCATAAATGGTGTTTCAATCAGAAGTAATATCACTTGAATGGGTGTGTAGTTCAGCACAGAATTGGTCCGTAACAGTAAACTTAAGAGAGTTTTTTAATAGTCCGTTTTAATAGTGCTGCCCCTGCGTACTGGTAATTTGTGTGGAAACATCCTTATCTGTCTGTTTTGTGTGTGGAACAGTAGCATGGTTTTGAGGTATGAAGACAGAAGAAAAGGTATCCTAATTTAGATAGCGCAGAAGAAGAAACACTGTTCCAGAACATGACAAGGAGCTACTATGAAACCAACTACTGTTACCACTAAAAAAAAATAAATGAATGTACTACTTTCACAATAGTGTGTTCTGCAGTGTAGTCTGCTCCCTCCAGCCTTTACCTTCCTCAGTCTTTCCCTCCTGCTCTAATATCTGGTAAAATTTCCCCTTTGTCCTTGCAAGACTTGAGCTGCTTGAATTTTTCCTTCCAAAAAGCACTTTTGCTGAGTGAAAATGATCCTTCATGATCCCTTGGACTGCCATTCTAATCCAAGTTGTAAATTACTACTACTTGTAAGCTTTGAGCCCCAATACAAGCTAAAAGAGCTACCTTGTGAATTGCATTGGCAACCCTACAATGGCCTGAGTCTGCAGATCTTTAGTATGTCACAATCATGAGGCAACCAATACAAAAGAGAGGATCATATTTTCCCTGTACTATTAAAATAATTATTTGTACAATCAGACCGCTCTATGACATTTGCATCCATATCTCTGTGGGCCAGGGCCCAAATCTATGTTAAAGGCACAAATGAGGAAGACAGATTG